>NC_053026.1:216838268-217138268 GCF_003073215.2 Triticum urartu
GAATTCTCCTACAACAACAGTTTTCAAGCAAGTTTGGGCAAGGCCCCTTTTGAAATTCTGTATGGCAGGAAGTGCCGTACCCCTCTCAACTGGGCATACGTGTTTGTCTCATGCATTCGAGCTTTTTCCCCGTTGTCCGTTTTGCATTCCGGCGGTTCGTTCTCCTTCGGTGGTCATTTCTAGCTTTCTTTCGTGTGTGGGGATTAAACATTTTCCGATTGGACCGAGACTTGCCAAGCGGCCTTAGGTTACTACCGGTAGACCGCCTGTCAAGTTTCGTACCATTTGGACTTCGTTTGATACTCCAACGGTTAACCGAGGGACCGAAAAGGCCTCGTGTGTGTTGCAGCCCAACACCCCTCCAATTTGGCCCAAAACCCACCAAACTCTGCTCCATCACCTAGAGCGTTCGATCACGATCGCGTGGTCGAAAACCGCACCTTATTTGGACTCTACTAGCTCCACTTATGCCTATAAATACACCCCCCTCCATTTTCGGATCTCTCTCCCTCTTCGCAACCCTAAAAAAACAGGGATCTCTCCGCGTCGGACGTGTCCGTCCGCCGCCGGACACGCCGCGCCGCCGTCCGCGCCCAACCACAGGGCGCCACGTGGCACGCGCCGCCAGCCTCCGCCACGGGCCCGAAGCCCATCTCCGCCCCCCGCGCGCCGCCACCGGGCCAGAGGAGGCGCCGCCCCGCGCCCTCTTCTTCCTCCTCGCCCGTGGCCACCGCCGCCGTACTCCGGCGATCCGCCGCCTCGCACCGCCCCGCTCCACCGGACGCCGCCGCCGCCTCGCCCGCCTTGCCGCCGCCGCCGAGAAGAGGCGCCACCGCCACCGGACGCCGCCGACGCCGCCCAACTCCGGCCGGGCCCCACTCCGCCGACCACCACCGCCGTCCCCGGCCGGCGACCTCGACTTCCGCACTCCGGCGGGGAACAGTGCACGACTCCGGCGATCCTCCGGAACTGCGCCCGATCCAGATCTGAGATCTACTCCTCGGTTGACTTTTTCCCTCCGAACCCTAATTTTTATGCCTACTTTGACCGGCCGTATCTCCGCATCCGTAGCTCCGTTTTGGACATATAGTATATCGAAATGTTCGCCTCGATGAGTACATCATTTCATTCCATTGCATCATTTTCATTTGAGTTCATCTTGAAGCCCGAAATACTGTTAGAAGGAGGCTTCGTGAGTTAATTGTCAGATCTGCTAGTTCATCTTAGACTTTTGTCATTTTTGCCATGATTATTGTGTGCATGATATGCCCATGAGTCCTTCATATGGTTTGTTAAGGATTTTGTCTTCTTTCCAGAGGTGCAACCCATGCATTTTTGTGATGTGTGTGGTGACTTGTGCAAGCTTGCAAAGTGAGGCACCCGGTAAATCTGTTTTCAGGGACTTGGTAGTTTTCACTAAGTCTGGGATTATTTAGTTCATGATGCCATATGTTCGTGTTGTTTCCTAGTTATCCGTGCCTCTTTTGAGGATGATCAGTAAAGGAGTTTTGTTAATCTTGTAGTGCTCTATCCATCCATGCCTTTTTTTCAATTATGGAGTACCCTAGCTTGAGCCAATCGAGCTCTACTTTTGCTTCGTTGTGAATCTGGGCAGATCGTCAACTAGTTTGCGATTTTGCCGATGTTATTGTAGTTGATCCGTGCATGCTATGCCATTGTTATTGCCATTTCTAGCTTGTATTTTGTGCCTTCTTGAAGGATGTATGCTTGCCTTGCCATGACTTTCACCGTAGTGAGTGCATCGAGCTCGTAAACATGCCTTCGTGAGTTATGTTTCAGCATGTCCCAGTTTTCACTAAGTCTGAAAACTGATTATGTTTTTGCTATGTTCGTGTGCTTGTTAGTATATTTTGTGATCCCTTTTGGCTCAAGGTCACTAAGGGACTTTCGTTAAGCTTGTTGAGTAGCTCCATGCCATGTCTTTCTTTGTGATGTTCATGTCCTGTAGCATGTTGTTTCGTTGCTCCGAAGAGGGCTATGTGATCTGAAATTCCAGACAAGTGTTAATTTCACGAAGTCTGAGATCTGTTTTGCATTTGCGTTTTTGCCATGCTTGTTTAAACCTCATAATGGATGAGTTGGCCGTGGATCAGTGCTAGTATTTTGTTAAGTATCTTGTGTACATCCCTGCCATGTATTTTGTTGTCATGTTTGGGTGCTGTAGCATGTTCATTTCATTGCATTTAGATGCCTACTTGCTGTAAATCGCAGCCCGGTGTCATTTTTGAAACGCTTGCCATTTCCAAACCGTAACTCCGATTCCGGCGTTCTTTATATTGTTTTCAAGCGATTTCATCTCATCTTCCCAGTGGCACCCTTGGAATTCCAAGTTGAGGCCAGGTTCATGCATTTCCTGTCATATCTTGCATTTTGCATCCCGCATCGCATCCCGCATAGCATATCATCTTTGCATCGTGTTGTTTGAGTTTGCTCGTGGTTGATTGTATCCTTGTTGCTTGTTTGTCTTGTTTGGGTAGAGCCGGGAGACGAGTTCTCTAACGAGGAGCCCGTTGAGTTCGCTTTTGAGGATCCAGTCAACTCTGACAGCTTTGCATGCAAGATGATCATACCCTCGAAATCACTACTATCTTTGTTATGCTAGTTTGCTCGCTCTTTTGCTATGCCATTGCTACGATGCCTACCACTTGCTTGAAAGCCTCCCAAATTGCCATGTCAAACCTCTAACCCACCATTGTCCTAGCAAACCATTGATTGGCTATGTTACCGCTTTGCTCGGCCCCTCTTATAGCATTGCTAGTTGCAGGTGAAGATTGGAGGCCGTTCCTTGTTGGAACATTGATTTACTTGTTGGGATATCATTATATTGCCATGTTATCTTAATGCATCTATATACTTGGTAAAGGGTGGAAGGCTTGGCCTCTCGCCTAGTGTTTTGTTCCACTCTTGCCGCCCTAGTATCCGTCATATCGGTGTTATGTTCCCGGATTTTTGCGTTCCTTACGCGGTTGGGTTATAATGGGAACCCCTTGATAGTTCGACTTGATTAAAGCTTTTCCAGCAATGCCCAACATTGGTCTTACCATTTGCCACCTAGCCTTTTCTTTCCCTTGGGTTCTGCAGACTCAAGGGTCATCTTATTTTAACCCCCCCCCCCCGGGCCAGTGCTCCTCTGAGTGTTGGTCCAAACTAGAGCCCCTTGCAGCGCCACCTCGGGGAAACTCGAGGGCTGGTTTTAGTTGTACGGATTGCTTATCTGAGTGTGCCCTGAGAAAGAGATATGTGCAGCTCCTATCGGGATTTGTCGGCACATTCGGGCGGTGTTGCTGGCCTTGTTTTAACCTGTCGAAGTGTCTTGAGTTACCGAGATACCGAGTCTGATCGGAACGTCTTGGGAGGAGGTCTATTCCTTCGTTGACCGTGAGAGCTTGTCATGGGCTAAGTTGGGACTCCCCTGCAGGGATTGAACTTTCGAAAGCCGTGCCCGTGGTTATGGGCAGATGGGAATTTGTTAATGTCCGGTTGTAGATAACTTGAACCTTAATTAATTAAAATGAACCAACCGAGTGTGTTACCGTGATGGCCTCTTCTCGGCGGAGTCCGGGAAGTGGACACGGTGTTGGAGTAATGTTTGCGCAGGTTGTTCTCTAGTTTCTCGCTCGTGCTTTGCCTCCTCTTCTCGCTCTCCTTTGTGAATAAGTTAGCCACCATACTTGCTAGTCGCTTACTGCAGCTCCACTCATATTTTACCTTGCCTCACCTATAAGCTTAAATAGTCTTGATCGCGAGGGTGCGAGATTGCTGAGTCCCTGTGGCTCACAGTTTACTATTACACCAGATGCAGGGCCTGATGATTCCGCTCCAGGAGACGCGTATGAGCTCAAGTGGGAGTTCGACGAAGACTCTCAACGATACTACGTTTCCTTTCCCGATGATCAGTAGTGGTGCCCAGTTGGGGGTGATTGGGACCGTGTCGCATGTTGGGTTCTCTTTTATTTTGGCGCCGTAGTCGAGCCATGAGTGTTTGGATGATGTAATGTTATTTATGTTCTTGATTGACGTGGCGAGTGTAAGCCAACTATGTTCTCCCCTTTATTATTCATATTACATGGGATGTTGTGAAGATTGCCTAACTTGCGACATATGCCTTCAATGCGATTATGTCTCTAAGTCGTGCCTCGACACGTGGGAGCTATAGTCGCATCGAGGGTGTTACAGCAAAGCACGAACGAAGAACTATGATCAAGAAGTGATCCTAGAACAACCTACGTCAAGCATTACTCCAACACCGTGTTCACTTCCCGGACTCCGCCGAGAAGAGACCATCACGGTTACACACGCGGTTGATTCAGTTTAATTAACTTAAGTTTCATGTTATCTACAACCGGACATTAACAAATTCCCATCTGCCCATAACCGCGGGCACGGCTTTCAAAAGTTCAAATCCCTACAGGGGAGTCCCAACTTAGCCCATCACAAGCTCTCACGGTCAATGAAGGATATTCCTTCTCCCAAGACATTCCGATCAGACTCGGCATCCTGGTTTTACAAGACATCCTCGACAATGGTAAAACAAGTCCAGCAACACCGCCTGAATGTGCCAACAAATCCCGATAGGAGCTACACATATCTCGTTCTCAGGGCACACTCAGATGAGCTAGACATCGAGTAGGCCAGCCCATAGTTGCCCCTGGTAGCCCCGGACATCGCTCAGTTGGACCAACACTTAGAGAAGCACTGGCCCGGGGGGGTTAAAAATAAAGATGACCCTTGAGTCCGCGAAACCCAAGGGAAAAAGGCTAGGTGGCAAATGGTAAAACCAAAATTGGGAATTGCTGGAAGAGTTTTATTCAAGGCGAACTATCAAGGGGTTCCCATTATAACCCAACCGCGTAAGGAACGCAAAAATCCGGGAACATAACACCGATATGACGGAAACTAGGGCGGCAAGAGTGGAACAAAACACTAGGCAAAAGGCCGAGCCTTCCACCCTTTACCAAGTATATAGGTGCATTAAGATAACAAGATAATATAGTGATATCCCAACAATAAACAATGTTCGAACAAGGAACGATCTCCAATCTTCACCTGCAACTAGCAACGCTATAAGAGGGGCTAAGCAAAGCGGTAACATAGCCAATCAACGGTTTGCTAGGACATGGTGGGTTAGAGGTTTGACATGGCAATTTGGGAGGCATGATAAGCAAGTCGTAGGCATCGTAGCATAGGCATAGCAAAAGAGCGAGCAACTAGCAAGCAAAGATAGAAGTGATTTCGAGGGTATGATCATCTTGCCTGCAAAGTTGTCAGAGTTGACTTGATCCTCGTAAGCAAACTCAACGGGCTCCTCGTTAGCGAACTCGTCTCCCGGCTCTACCCAAACAAGACAAACAAGCAAAAAGGAACACAATCAACCACGTGCAATGCTCAAACAACATGATGCGAACATGGTATGCTATGCGGGATGCGATATGTGATGCATATACAAGATTTGACAAGGAATGATTGAACCTGGCCTCAACTTGGAAATCCAAGAGTTCCACTGGAAAGTTGAGGTGATTTCGGTTGAAATCGATATAAAGATCACCGGAATCGGATGCACGGTTTGGAAATGGCAAGCAAAACAAATATGGCACCAGTCTGCGATAATCAGCAAGTAGCCATATAAATGCATCAAGATAATTATGCTACAGCACTCAAACATGACAACAAAATACATGGCAGGGATCCACTCATGATGCTTGACAAAATATGAACACTGAGCTAGCGCCAATTCATCCATTAACAGGTTCAAACAAGCATGGTAAAAATGCAAATGATAACAGGTTTCAGACTTGGTGAAATTAACACAAGTCTGGAATTTAACATCAGGTAGCACACATTAGAGCATGAAAACTATATGCTACAGGAACTTAACATGGCAAACCAAGGCATGACATGAAGCTACTCAAAGCACTTAAAAAAAGTCCTTTAGTGACCTTGAGCCAAAAGGGATCATAAAATACAATTGCAATCATGTGAACATGGCAAAAACATAATCAGATTACAGACTTAGTGAAAAACTGGAGCATGCAAATCTGTTAACGAGTAGGCATGTTTATGAGCTCGATGCACTCACTACAGAGCATGGAATTACAAACTAAGCATACACCCATCAATAATACATAGCATAGGAGCTATACATGGAAAGAACAACAACATAGCATGTACGGATCAATAGCAACATCCTCGGCAAAATCGCTAACAAGACAACAATCTATCAGGATTCACGAAATAGCAAAAGTAGAGCTCGATTGACTCAAGCTAGGATGCTCCATAAATGCAAACAAAGACATGGATGGATAGAGCACCACAATGTTAACAAATCACCCTTACTGATCATCCTCAAAAGAGGCACGGATTACTAGGAAACAACATGAACACATGGCATAATGACAAAATCAGGACAAGCACTTAGTGAAATTCTAAGTCCCTGAAATCAGCATTACCGATTACGCTACTTTGCAAGCTTGTTCTAGTCACCACAAATATCACAAAAATACATGGTAAGAACCTCTGTAAAGGTGGCATGGCATATAACAAAACTCATGTAGAGCTCAGGAGCATATCACGCACACACTAATCATGGCAAAAATGACAAATATCTATTTGATGAAACAGATCTGACAATTTTATCACATAGCTCTCTTCCAACAGCATTTCGGGCATCAAGATGAGCTCAAATGAAAATGATGCAATGAGATGAAATGATGTACTCTTTGAGGCGAACATTTTGATATGCTACACGCACAAAACGGAGCTACAGATGCGGAGACACGACATGCGGAAAAATGCAAATTAGCTAGGGTTTTCGGGGAAGAAGTCAACCCTCGAATCTCAGATCTGGATCCAGATCGTGGCTTCACGCGAACCGAGGATCACCGGCCGGAGTTCGTGCTCACCGGAGCTGTTGGACGTCGCTGGAGGAAGGGGAGGAAGCCGAGGCGGTGGAGGTAGGCGGCGGAGGTCGGAAGAGGACGGCGGCGAGGTCGGAAGAGGACGGCGGCGAGGTCGGGCGTCGCCACCGGCGAGAGATGCGGCGGTCGGCGCGGTGGCCCGAGGTGGAGGGAGCGGCAACCCCCGGAGACGAAGAAGATGGCGGCGGGGATCCGAGGGGCGGCAAACTGGGGACCCGCCCGGGACACGTGGCGTGCCCTGGTTCGTCGCGGGTGGTGGCAGTGACTTTGTCCGGCCGGACCGGACGTGTCCGGCGCGGCGCAGTGGAAGAGGAGCTAGGTTAGGGGGTAGAATGATCCGCGAATTTTGAGGGGGGTGTCCTTTATATAGAGGTAGAGGGAGCTAGGAAGCTCCAAATGAGGTGCGGTTTGCGGCCACGTGGTCGTGATCGAACGCTCTAGATGATGGAGAGGGTTTTGGTGGGTTTTGGGCCAAATTGGAAGGGTGTTGGGCTGCAACACACACGAGGCCTTCTCGGTCCCTCGGTTAACCTTTGGAGTATCAAACGAAGTCCAAATGGCACGGAACTTGACAGGCGGTCTACCGATAGTAAACCAAGGCCGCACGGCAAGTCTCGGTCCAATCCGGAAATGTTTAACCCCCACACACGAAAAGAGGTAGAAAGGGCCACTGGAGGAGATAGGAGCGCCGGAATGCAAAACGGACAACGGGGAAAATGCTCGGATGCATGAGACGAACACGTATGCCAAATGCAATGCACATGATGACATGATATGAGATGCATGAGAAAGGCAACAACACACAGAGACAAAAACCCGAACCCGAGGAAAATAAAATAACTTAGCGCCGGAAACGGCAAGAGTTGGAGTACATATAAGGTAAATTACATCCGGGGTGTTACAACACTCCACCACTACGAAAGGATCTCGTCCCGAGATCTAGGACTGGAAAAACACCGGGTACTTAGAACGGAGGTGATGCTCACGTTCCCAGGTGGCTTCACGGTCGGAATGGTGTGACCACTTGACTTTGAGGAATTTGATTGACTTATTGCGAGTCTTGTGCTCAGTTTCTTCAAGAATAGCAACTGGGTGCTCACGATAAGAGAGGTCTTCTTGGAGATCAATGTCTTCGAAGTTGATGGTGTGGTCAGGGGTCTTGAAGCACTTGCGGAGTTGAGAGACATGGAACACGTCGTGCACATTTGCAAAGTTTGAAGGAAGCTCGAGTTGATAGGCGAGATCGCCTCTCTTGCTGACGATCTTGAAAGGACCCACGTATCTAGGGGCAAGCTTCCCTTTGATACCGAAGCGACGAGTACCTTTCATTGGAGAGACGCGGAGGTAAACATGGTCTCCGATCTCGAAAGCCAAATCACGATGCTTACTATCATAGTAGCTCTTCTGGCGCGATTGCGCTGCTTTGAGGTTATCACGAATGACTTTGCACATTTCCTCTGCCTCAGAGATCAAGTCATTTCCAAGAAGTTGACGTTCACCGGTCTCTGACCAGTTAAGAGGAGTATGGCACTTTCTGCCATAGAGAATTTCAAATGGGGCCTTGCCCGAACTTGCTTGAAAACTGTTGTTGTAGGAGAATTCGGCATATGGAAGACAATCTTCCCACTTCATACCGAAGGAGATAACGCAAGCCCTAAGCATATCTTCGAGAATCTGATTGACACGCTCGACTTGACCGCTAGTTTGAGGATGAAAAGCTGTGCTGAAACAGATGTTGGTGCCCATGGCCTTCTAAAAAGAATCCCAAAACTTGGAGGTAAAGATGCTGCCACGGTCTGAAGAGATCAACTATGGAATGCCGTGCAGAGAGACAATCCGAGAGGTATACAGCTCCGCCAATTGAGCTGCAGTGGTAGACTCTTTGATAGGCATAAAGTGAGCCACTTTAGTTAGTTTGTCGATGACAATGAATATAGCATCATTGCCACGCTTGGACTTCGGAAAACCCGTCACGAAGTCCATCTCAATGTGGTCAAACTTCCATTCTGGAATGGCAAGAGGTTGGAGGAGACCAGCTGGTCGTTGGTGTTCTGCCTTCACTCTTCTGCAGACATCACATTCATTCACGAACTGAGCAATCTCGCGCTTCATTTGAGTCCACCAATAAGCCTGCTTGAGGTCCTGGTACATCTTCGTACTCCCAGGGTGGATTGAGAGGAGTGAATTGTGAGCCTTGTTTATAATGACTTTACGAAGGTCACCTTTAGGCACAACAATGTGATCCTCAAAGAATAGAGTATCCTTGTCATCAAGGCGATAGCACTTGTACTTGGGTTGACTCTTGGCAATCCCAATCTTCACCTTCTTCACCATAGCATCAAGAAGTTGAGCCTCACGAATCTGATCTTCCAAAGTAGGAGAGACTTGAAGGTTGGTGAGGAAACCTTGAGAAACAACTTGCAGATTGAGTTTGCGGAAAGCTTCACAAAGCTCAGGTTGGTAAGGCTTGAGAATCAGACTGTTGCAGTACGCCTTCCTGCTCAAAGCGTCAGCAATCACATTGGCCTTGCCTGGAGTATATTCGATACTCGGATTATACTCTTGAATCATTTCGACCCAACGAATCTGCCTGAGGTTGAGATTAGGCTGAGTGAAGATGTACTTGAGACTCTTGTGGTCAGTGAAGATGTCCACTTTTCTTCCCAATAAGAGATGTCTCCAAGTCAAAAGAGCATGCACAACTGCCGCCAAGTCGAGGTCATGAGTGGGGTAGTTCTTCTCGTTGGGCTTCAACTGGTGAGAGGTATAAGCCACAACTTTCTTCTCTTGCATCAACATTGCACCAAGACCTTGAAGAGAGGCATCACAGAAGATCTCGAACGGTTTGGATTCATCAGGAGGAGTCAGGACTGGAGCAGTGACTAATTTCTCTTTCAAAGTGTTGAAAGCGATGTCACATTCAGGAGACCAAACGTACTTGACGTGCTTCTGGAGAAGGTTTGAAAGAGGCTTCACGATCTTTGAAATGTTCTGAACGAACCTTCGACAGTAGCTTGCGAGACCAAGGAAGCTGCGGAGTTGCTTCACGTTCTGAGGTGGTTCCCAATTCACAATTGCAGACACCTTCTCAGGATTCACTGCTATGCCCTTGGCAGAGATGATATGCCCAAGATAGAGAACCTCATCGAGCCAAAACTCGCACTTTGAGAACTTGGCGTAGAATTGATGTTCTCTGAGCTTATCGAGCACCAAACGCAAGTGCTTGGCATGATCTTCCTTGTTCTTTGAAAAGACCAGAATGTCCTCGAGGTAGACCAAGACGAAGTCATTTGTGTAGGCATTGAAGATGAAATTCATCATGCGAGAGAAAGTCGGCGGAGCGTTGACGAGGCCAAAAGAGACGACAGTGTATTCATATGAACCATAGCTTGTTCTGAAAGCCGTCTTGGGAATATCTTGCTCACGGATTCGAATCTGGTGATAGCCCATACGGAGATCAAGCTTGGAGAATACTTGAGCACCTTTGAGTTGTTAGAACAGCTCATTGATGTTGGGAAGTGGGTACTTGTTCTTTATAGTCTTCTTTTTCAATGGACGGTAGTTAACAAAAAGTCGGTCCGTTCCATCTTTCTTCTTCACAAAAAGAACTCCACAACCCCACGGAGAAGAACTAGGTCGGATGAGACCCATTCGCTCTTGAATATCGAGTTGCTTCTTCAGCTCCTTCAACTCTTCAGGTCCAAGCTTGTAAGGACGTTTGCAAACAAGTTCCGTGCCAGGCTCAAGATCGATGACGAATTCAAATGGCCGGTGCGGAGGCATTCCTGGAAGCTCTTCTGGAAAGACATCTTGATATTTGCAAACGATTGGAATTTGAGAGATGGCATCCAGTTCACCCTTCTCATTGAGATAAAACAGACGGATGGTATCATCACGAGCGGCAAAGACAATTACATGCTCAGACGAATGAGTCAATTGAATCTGCCTGGCAGCACAATCAAGATGAGCCTTGTGCTTAGAAAGCCAATCCATTCCGAGAATAAGATCAATATCCGAGTTACCAAGGACCACTGGAGAGGATAGAAACTTCTAGTCGCCCAATGTGATAGTAACATCTGGGGCCATAGTGCTTGCATTCATGAATTTACCTGGAGAAACAACGGATAACTGCCTAGGCAATTCTTGTAAAGGCAACTCATGCTTAGAAAAAAAAGGTCTCGAGATGAAACAATGCGATGCACCAGTGTCAAAAAGAACTTTTGCAGGAATATCGTTAACAGGAAGGTTACCCATGATGACATCTGACGAGTCCTCTGCCTGAGCTGCATTCATCAAGTTGACCTTAACAGACTTGGGGTTATGCTTGACCACAGCTGTACTTGCCGATCTCACAGGAGGAGGAGGAGGCAGATGCCTCTGATTGAAGCATTTGTTGGCATAGTGACCCTTCTGTTGGCACTTGTTGCACGTGACCTCCGAGAGCGGACGGTGATACAGAGCACTTGATCTTGGAGCTTGAGACAAAGTCTTGTTCTGAAAGCCAGGGTTGGGTGGGTGGGAAGATCCACTGCCACCTTTGCTCTTCTGCTGATAAGGCTGACGGAACGGAGCAGGAGGAAGCCAATACTTCTGCTACTTAGCCACTTGAGTTGAGGAAGAAGGAGTAGCATCTCTGACTCGCTTCTTGGAAGCATCGCACTTCAGTTGAGTAGTCTCTTGCTTCATTGCCATGTTGTAAAACTCATCGTACCTCTTGGGCTCAAAGAGAACGAGAGCTAGCTGGATTTCTTCTCTGAGACCACCCCTGAACTGGTATATCATGCTCTTCTCGTTAGGGACGTCCTGCTTAGCAAAACGGGAGAGCTTCTGAAACATCTTGTTGTACTCGTAGACAGACATAGAGCCTTGCTTCAGGTTGCGGAATTCCTCACGCTTGCTTTCAACCACGCTCTGAGGAATATGATGAGCTTTGAAGTCTTGACGGAATTCATCCCAGGTAATCACACGGCCTTCTCTGGAATCTTTGTACTGCTGAAACCATTCTGCAGCTTGGTCTTTGAGTTGGAAGGAAGCGAACTTGACAAAGTCCTCAGGCCTGACGTTACTGCACTCGAAATGCTTGCGTATGTCCACGAGCCAATCATCAGCGTCTGTTGCCTCAACACAATTGCTGAAGGTCTTTGGCTGGTTAGCAAGGAACTGGTTGAGTGTAGCAAAGTGATTCTGATTGTTGCCTTGGCCCTGGTTCGCTTGATTGCGCTCTTGAAGAAGTTGCATGATCAGTTGCGTGTTTGCATTGGTAGCGGCCATCACAGCTTGCCATGCCTCCGGAGGTGGAGGTGGTGGTGGCGGATCAGGATTCGGAGTCGTGTGTGTTGGAGGAGCCATCCTGAAGAGGTTGACATCCATTAGCACATTGACAGACAAATATTGAAGCTGAATCAAACGGGTAGAAATTGCAACACATAGTCTTCACATCCGAACAAATTGAACGAATGCATTCCAATTGAAATGGTCACATATCAATAAATTGAGAAGCCACTTAGAATTTAGGTAGAAGAAAAACAACACGGTACGGAATAAGAACGAATACTCGGTAAGGATCAACCAATCTCAAACCAAATATCCGCGGAAGAAGAACTAGAGCTACAAGAATTCCCACTTATGAAACTCCGGAACCTTTCCGGTTATGCAATCAGGTGTTGGGGATACAGGGGAAGCATAATATCTCACCCAAATCTAGCAAATCCTACATCCAGTTGTATCCATCCTTCAACACATAACCGATAAAAACTTCGAAAATCATCTACCTCAACCTTCGAAAAGCATCCGTTATACAAGTTATGGCAATACTCCTGAACTCCCGCCCCAGTACTGGGTGGCGTCGAGGTTATCTCACCAACAACTGCATAAAAGAGATTTTCGATGTCGGCGAACCTAAACTCGGGTATTCCAGAATTGCAACGATAAAATTGTGACGACAACACCTCGGAGCTCAACTCCCCGGGACACTGCCACAACCCCTAAATGACAGGAGGCACCAAGAACAATGTTCTCGTCATAAATTGATCGGCGCGTGCATCGTCAAGTTCCTCCTAGAGTTCGCGAAGCTCCCCCTCAAGATCGACAACACCATCAAGTTCATCGAGAGCATGAAGACAATGAACATCCTCCACGACAAGAGCAACATGAGGTTGACAACCTTCCGCGTCAAGAGCACCACGAGTTGAACAATCATCTACAACATGGGCGTCATCATCCCCGACCCCAATACAATGAAGAGCAACACTACGGCAAGATCAAGTTCACCATGCCCAAATTCAACGGAAGCAACGATCCCGAAGAATATCTTTCATGGGCATTGAAAGTTGACAAGATCTTCCGTTTGCACAATTATGAAGAAGAGAAGAAGATCGCGAAGGCTTCCCTTGAGTTCCAAGACTATGTCCTTATTTGGTGGGAACAAGTCATTGAGCGCCGAGAGGCAGGAGGTGATCCTCCCATCACTTCTTGGGTGCAAATGAAGGATGTCATGAGAGCACGCTTCGTACCTACCTACTACAACCGTGACCTCTTCAAGAAACTCCAACAACTCAAGCAAGGAACCAAGAGCGTTGAAGAATACTACAAGGAGATGGAGATTGCAACGATAAGACCCAATGTCACGGAAGATGATGAGAAAACAATGGCACGCTTCTTGAATGGCCTTAACCATCCCATGAAGAAGATCGCCGACTTCCAACCATACTCAAATCTCATCGAGCTAGTGCACCAAGCCACCAAAGCGGAACGCCAAGTGCAAGATGACTTCAAATATGCCAAGTACTCGTCCAAGACCTACGGTTCCTCTTATCAAGCTCCCGCGACTTCGGCAACTCCTACCTCAACTAAAGCATCACCAAGTACCAGCGACAAGTCAAGTTACAAGAAGACTTCGACAAGTGCAAGTCGTCCTCCTACTACAAGAAACTTCAAGCCGAAAGCTTCATCATCATCTACTCCAACCGATGAGACCATCAAGTGAAGTTCCATAAAATGTTTCACATGCGGAGGCCGAGGCCACAAGTCCTTCGAGTGCACAAACAAGCGCACCATGATCCTCAACAACGACGGAACCTATGACTCCATGAGTGAAGGAGAAATGGAAGCCCTTGAGCAAGTGGCCATGCACCGACAAGTGAACAACGAAGACGAAGATGATCAAGTCTTTTGTGATGAAGATTCAAGTCCCGCTCTTGTTGTCTCCAAGGTCTTGACTCTTCAACATCAACAAGACGAAGATCAAAGATGCCATATCTTCCACACAAAGGACGGTATCAATGGACGGTCCGTCAAGGTCATCATCGATGGAGGTAGTTGCCACAACTTAGCAAGTGAAGAACTATGATCCAAACTCCAATTGGTCAAGACGAAGCACCCTCAACCCTACAAGGTTCAATGGCTAAGTGACACCGGCACCATACAAGTCGAGCATCAAGTACAAGTCTCTTTCAAGATTGGCGCCTATGAAGACACTTTGGAGTGTGATGTCCTTCCGATGACCGTTGGCCACCTCCTTCTTGGATGGCCATGGCAATTTGACCAAGGTGTCATTCACAATGGGCGTACAAATCACTATAGCTTCAAGATGAAAGGGAAGGAGTTTGTGCTACATCCTATGTCTCCAAGCCAAGTGCTCACCGATAAGCAAAACACCCATCGTGGAGAGAATAGTGAGCGCCACAAGCCCAAATTGAGTGCCTCCACGATGAGCGACAAGAAAAACTTAGTCCTATTTGCCACCAAACGTGAGATGAGAGAAGTGTGTGAGAACCCATCAAGTGTCCTACACTATGTCCTATTGTGCAAGGACGAGGAACCAAAAACTAACACCTCTCACAATCTACCTTTGGTGTTATCTTCTCTATTGCAGGAATTTCAAGATGTTTTCCCTGATGAGCTACCTCCGGGACTACCTCCACTACGAGGCATTGAGCACCGCATCGACCTCATCCCCGGAGCACCGCTTCCGAACAAAGCTCCCTACCGCATCAACCCCGAAGAAACCAAAGAAATTCAAAGGCAAGTAAAGCATCTCATAAACCATGGACATGTGCGTGAAAGTTTGAGCCCTTGTGTCGTATCGGTCATTCTTGTGCCAAAACGTGACGGTAGCTTTCGCATGTGCTCCGATTGTAGACCTATCAATGCTATCACCGTTCGCTATCAATATCCCATTCCACGCCTCGATGATATTCTAGATGAACTTAGAGGTGCCACTATATTTTCCAAAATTGATCTTAAGAGTGGTTACTATCAAATCCGCATACAAGAGGGTGATGAATGGAAAACCTCTTTCAAAACCAAGTTTGGTTTGTATGAGTGGTTAGTCATGCCTATGGGTCTCTCGAAAGCACCAGCCACTTTTATGCGCCTTATGAATCATGTCTTTCGCCCTTACATTGGTATATTTGTTGTGGTTTACTTCGATGACATTCTTGTGTTTAGCAAATCCATCGAAGAGCATGTCACCCATGTCCGCACCATTTTTCAAACTCTTAGAAAAAGCGCCTCTATGCTAATATGGAGAAATGCCTTTTTGGTGTTGATAAGCTCGTTTTCTTGTGTTTTGTTGTTTCTTCTAAGGGTGTTCATGTAGATGAGTCCAAGATCAATGCTATTGAGACTTGGCCGCAACCAACCAACTTGCATCAAGTGCGTAGTTTCCTTGGTCTTGCGGGTTTCTATCGTCGCTTTGTGAAGGATTTTAGCACCATTGCTTCGACTTTGCATGCTTTGAGCAAGAAGAATGTGCCTTTTATTTGGGGACCATCCCAAGATACCGCATTCAATGAGCTTAAGAATTTGCTTACTCATGCTCCCGTGCTAGCTTTACCCAACTTCGACAAACCTTTTGAAATTCATTGCGATGCTAGTGGTAACGGCATAGGAGGTGTGTTAACGCAAGAGAAGCGCCCCATAGCTTACTTTAGTGAGAAACTTTCCAGAGCACAACTAAATTACCCCATCTACGACAAAGAGCTATATGCTTTAGTCCGTGTTTTGCATGAATGGGAACATTACCTTCATCCCCATGAGTTTATCATTCATACCGATCATGAGACTCTCAAGTATCTTAAGGGTCAAACTAAGTTGAACAAGCGTCATGCTAAATGGAGTGAATTTATTAAGTATTTTCCCTATGCCATCAAGTACATCAAGGGTAAAGAAAACATTGTAGCGGATGCGCTTTCCCGTATATGCATGCTTGTCAACCAACTTGAATTGAATGTCATTGGTTTTGAGCATATCAAAGACTTGTATGAGCATGATGCAACTTTTGCCATTCCTTATAACAAGTGTTTGTCGCATGCATCATGGGAACGCTATTACCTAAAAGACGGATATCTTATGAGAGCTAACAAACTTTGCATTCCCGAGTCCTCTCTTCGTTTGTTGCTTTTGCAGGAATCCCATGGAGGAGGCTTAATGGGACACTTAGGATGCGACAAGACACTCGCTACACTCTCCAAGAGCTATTTTGGCCAAAGATGGTTCACGATGTCAATCGTTTCACCAACCGGTGTTCTACATGTCGCAAAGCTAAGTCCAAAGCTCAATCTCATGGTCTCTATATGCCTTTACCAATTCCATACCAACCTTGTGAAGACATTAGAATGGGATTTGTACTTGGTTTGCCTAGAACTCGAAATGGGAAAGACTCCATATTTGTCGTTGTGGACCGTTTCTCCAAAATGGCACATTTTATTCCTTGCAACACGATAGACGATGCTTCACATGTTGCAAATTTGTTTTGTAGGGAAATATTACGTCTTCATGGAATGCCAAGGACAATTGTCTCAGACCGTGACGTCAAGTTCTTGAGTTACTTTTGGAAGACCTTATGCGCCAAGCTTGGAATCAAGTTACTCTTCTCCATGGCATACCACCCTCAAACCGACGGCCAAACGGAGGTGACGAACCATACACTCTCCACTCTACTACGAGTCTTGATCAAGAAGAACATCAAGGAGTGAGAGGAGTGTCTACCAATCGCCGAGTTCGCCTACAACCGTGCATGACATTCAACTACCGGCAAGTCCCCTTTCGAAGTCATCTATGGATTCAACCATTGACCCCATTGGACATTCTTCCTCTACCACTACAAGAGCGCATCAACATGGACGCGAGCGACCGAGTGAACCACCTCAAGAAGATGCATGAAGACACAAGGCACACCATAGAGCGCCAAGTACAACGACTCGCGACCAAGCGCAACGCCACCAAGTCCCCAATGGTGTTCCAACCGGGTGACCTAGTTTTGGTACATCTCCGCAAGGATCGTTTCCCCAAGGAGCGCAAGTCCAAGATACTCCCAAGAGTCGATGGCCCATTCAAGGTACTCGCATGCTACAACGACAACGCCTACAAGGTCGACATCCCACGAGACAAGTACAATGTGAGCGACACATTCAACGTCAAAAACTTGGCCAAGTACCATGGTGATGAAGATCACGATCTATGGACGGATCTCTCCCAAGGGGGGAGATGATGCGAAGCATCCTTCCACCATCCCCATGGACTCTACACCGACAAATCAAGCCCCACGTGGACCTATGACAAGAGCGAGAACACGTGCTTTGGAAACCGAGGTGAACTCCTTCCTACTTAGCTTGCATATGGATATGAATGGAACATTGTTGCTACCTCACCAAGATACGCTATGTCTCATTAGGTACGAAGAGGAATACCACCAAGAGGCTCAGGAGCACCCCCAAGGAGAAGAGGAACCACCCCAAGGCCACGCGGACCAAGACGGAGTGCAACAGCAACAAAACTGGAAGTCCCAGGTGACCCCGTGCGCACGGGCCCCCGAGACCCCGTGCCCACGGGCTATCCAGAAAGTTGGCGCTGGAGCACCCCGTGCGCACGGGCCCAACTTACCCCGTGCGCACAGGCCTCCCAGGATGGACGGCTGAGATCCCCAAACCGAGCCCCTCTTCATCTCTTTCGACCCCAAGACTATATAAACCGTACCTAGGGCTATGTTTAGGGTAAGCAAAGTATGAGATGAGATATTTGTGAGCTTTGCTCCTTCTACCTTCCCATTTTTGGAATCAAGGCCCCTTTGGGAAGAATCCTAGTGGATTTCAAGACCTCCTCTAGGAGAAGACTATCTTCAAGACCTCATCTCCTAGGAGTGGGAAGAACTTTGCCATTGTATCTTTCCTTTGATTGTGTTTGTGACTTGTGGATCCTATGTTGCTATCCTAGTGGATGTGTGATTGGGGAATTATTTGAGTGATTTCCTCTTTGTGTTCTTGAGAGTTTACCCTTTTCCCCCTCCCAGTGTGAAAAGATCCCCCTCTAGGATTTCATCCTATATCACATTGGCACTCCTTTGGATGGATACCCGAGAGAGTATGGTGAGTATAAACATTAGTTCGCCTGGTAAGGACAAACGTTGCATTCTGCACATGCTCTTTGATCCAGGGAATCCCATTCGGTTGTAAATTCAAGAAAAATATGGTGACTATAAGCCTTATTCTCCTTGTTTTTGCCATGTGGCATGTCGTAACGTATTTGTGTGACAACCAATAATAGGAGCGCATTCCTGGCATCTGTCAATATATATGTGGAAACAATATCTCCACTATGGAGGACACAAAAATTTTGAGCGGCGCGCCAGAATGCGTCACGAGAAAATGAAGTTCTTTCAAGAACTACCATATGGAGGACCGGAGTTCACTAAAATGGTCATAACTTTGTCACTCGGAATCCGTTTCGTACCCACAAGTAATCAAAATGCTCGCGACGAGCGTGGGAATCTAGAAAATACTTCCGGCTTGTGCAGGAGGACCCTCTAGTTTGGCCCCTAAGAAAGACTTTTTGCCTCTAAAAATCAAAAAACACCATTTGCTGCTGCTTTTCAAACAATTTTATGAACACATTGGCACTCCTTTGGAAGGAAATCCGAGAGATTATTATGAGTATAAACATTAATCCGCCTGGCAATGAGAAATGTTGCATTCTGCATATGCTCTGTGATCTGGGGAATTCCATTTTGTTGTAAATTCAAGAAAATTAAGGCTACTATATGCTTTATTCTCCTTGTTTCTGTTGTGTGGCATGTCGTAACGTACGTGTGTGACAACCAATAATAGGAGGGCATTCCTGCCATCAGTCAATATATATGTGAAACAACATCTCACTATGGAGGAGAAAAAAAATTGGGCGGCGATCCAGAACGTGTCACGAAAAAATGAAGTTCTTTCAAGGACCGCAATATGAAGGACTGGTGTTCACTAAAACCGTCATAACTTTGTTATTCAGAGTCCTTTTCGGACCCACAAGTACTCAAATTGCTCGCGACGAGCATGGGAATCTAGAAAAAAATTCTGGCTTGCCTTGGTGTCTCGGAGGACCCTCAAACTCGGCCCCTAAGCATGACTTTTTTCCCCTGGAAGTCAAAGAACATCATTTGCCACTACTTTTCAAACAAGATTCTGAACCTATTGGCACTTCTTTGGAAACAAATCCGAGAGATTATGGCGAGTATAAACATTAGTCCGCTTGGTAAGGACAAATGTTGCATTCTGCACATGCTCTATGACCCGTGGAATCTCATTTGGTTGTAAATTCAAGAAAATAAGGCGACTATAAGCCTTATTCTCCTTGTTTTCGTCGTGTGGTTTGCCGTAACGTACGTGTGTGACAGCCAATGATAGGAAGGCATTCCTGGCATCGGTCAATATATGTTGAAACAATATCTCCAATATGGAGGACACAAAATTTTGGGGCGGCGCGCCAGAATGTGTCACGAGAAAATGAAGTTCTTTCAAGGACTGCCATATGAAGGACCGGTGTTCACTAAAACGGTCATAACTTTGTCATTCGGAGTCCTTTTCGGACCCACAAGTACTCAAATTGCTTGTGACGAGCATGGGAATCTAGAAAATACTTATGGCTTGCGTAGGAGGCCCAGAGGACCCTCAAATTCGCCCGTTAAGGAGAACCTTTTGCCCCTATAAGTCAAAGAACATCATTTGCCGCTGCATTTCAAACAAGTTTCTGAACCCAATGGCACTCCTTTGGATGGAAATCCGAGAGAGTATGGTGAGTATAAACATTAGTCCGCCTGGTAAGGACAAACGTTGCATTCTGCGCAGGCTCTATGATACGGGCCATTTGGTTGTAAATCCAAGAAAATAAGGCGACTATATGGCTTGTTCTCCTTGTTTTCGCCGTGTTGCATGCCATAACATACGTGTGTAACAACCAATAATAGGAGGAAATTCCTAGCATCGGTCAATATATATGTTGAAACAATATCTCCACTATGGGGGACACAAAATTCTGGGGCGGCATGCCAGAACGCGTCATAAGAAAATGAAGTTCTTTCAAGGACTGCCATATGAAGGACTGATGTTCACTAAAACAGTCAAAACTTTGTCATTCGGAGTCCGTTTCGAACCCACGAGTACTCAAAATTCTCGCGATGAGCGTGGGAGTCAAGAATACACTTCCGGCTTGCGTAGAAAGCTTGGAGGACCCTCAAATTCGGCCCCTAAGCAAGACTTTTTGCACCTGTAAGTCAAATAACATCATTTGCCGATGATTTTCAGACAAATTTCTGAACCCATTGGCACTCCTTTGGAAGGAAATACAAGAGATTATGGTGAGTATAAACATTAGTCTGCCTGGTAAGTACATTTTTTGAAGTCTGCACATGCTCTTTGATTCGGGGAATACCATTTAGTTTTAAATTCAAGAAATATAAGGCGATCATCAGCCTTATTCTCCTTGTTTTGGCCGTGTGGCATGCCATAACGTACGTGTGTGACAACCAATAATGGGAGCGCATTCCTGGCATCAGTCAATATATATGTGGAAACGATTTCTCCACTATGGAGGACACAAAATTTTTGGGCGGCGCACCAAAACGTGTCATGAGAAAATGAAGTTCTTTCAAGGACTGCCATATGAAGGACCGGTGTTCACTAAAACGGTGATAACTTTGTCATTCTGAGTCCCTTTTAGACCCACAAGTACTCAAGATGCTCGACGACAAGCGTGCGAATCTAGAAAATACGTCGGGCTTGCGCAGGAGACCCGGTGGACCCTCGAATTCGCCACCTAAGCAGGACTTTTTGCCCCTGAAAGTCAAAGAACATCATTTGTCGTTGCTTTTTAGACAAGTTCTGAACCCATTGGCACTCCTTTGGAAGGAAATCCGAGAGATTATGATGAGTATAAACATTAGTCCACCTCGTAAGTAAAAACTTTGCATTCTGCGCATGCTCTTTGACACGGGGAATATCATTTGGTTGTAAATTCAAGAAAAATAAGGCGCTTATAAGCCATATTCTCCTTGTTATTGCCGTGTAGCATGCCATAACGTACGTCTGTGACAACCAATAATAGGAGGCCATTCCTGGCACCGGTCAATATATATGTGGAAATAATATCTCCACTATGGAGGACACAAAAAATTTGGGCGGCGCGTCACAACGCGTCACGAGAAAATGAAGTTCTCTCAAGGACTACCATATGGAGGACCGGTGTTCACTAAAATGGTCATAACTTTGTCATTCGGAGTCCGTTTCGTACCCACAAATACTCAAAATGACAGCGATGAGCGTGGGAATCTAAAAAAATACTTCCAACTTGCGCAGGAGGCCTAGAGGACCATCAAAATCAGCGCCTAAGCAGGACTTTTTGCCCCTAAAAATCAAAGAGCACCTTTTGCCACTCCTTTTCAAACAAGTTTCTGAACACATTAGTACTCCTTTGGAAATAAATCCGAGATACTATTGTGATTTTAAACATTAATCCACCTAGTAAAGAGGAATGTTGCATTCTGCACATGCGCTAAGATCCGGGGAATTCCATTTGTTGTAAATTCAAGAAAAATAAGGCGACTATATGCCTTATTATCCTTGTTTTTGACATGTGGCATGCCGTCAAGTATGTGTGTGATAACCAATAATAGGAGGGCATTCCTGGCATCGGTCAATATATATGTGGAAACAATATCTCCACTAGGGAGGACACAAAATTTTTGGGCGGCGCGCTAGAACGGGTCACAAGAAAATGAAGTTCTTTCAAGGACCGCCATATGAAGGGCCGGTGTTCACTAAAACCCTCATAACTTTGTCATTCGGAGTCCATTTCGGACCCCACAAGTACTCAAATTGCTCGCGAAGACCGTTGGAATCTAGAATATACTTATGGCTTGTGCCGGTGGCCCGGGGATCCTCAAATTCGGCCCTAAGCATGAATTTTTGCCCCTGAAAGTCAAACAACATCATTTGCCACTGCTTTTCAAACAAGTTTCTGAACCTATTGGCACTCCTTTGGAAAGAAATCCAAGAGATTATGGTGAGTATAAACATTAGTCCGCCTGGTAAGGACAAATGTTGCATTCTCCACATGCTCTATGATCCGGGGAATCTCATTTGGTTGTAAATTCAAGAAAATAAGGCGACTATAAGCCTTACTCTCCTTGTTTTCGTCGTGTGGCATGTCGTAACATACATGTGTGATAGCCAATAATAGGAAGGCATTTGTAACGCCCTCGATGCAGCTATATCTCCTACGTGTCGAAGCATGACTTAGAGGCATAACCGCATTGAAAGCAATGTCGCAAGTAAGGTAATCTTCACAACATCCCATGTAAATAGATAATAAAAGGGAAGGTACATAGTTGGCTTACACTCGCCACATCACACAAAGTACATTAATAGCATTACATCAACCAATCACCAAGGCCCGACTACGGTGCCAAAATAAAAGATAAACCCAACATGCGGATGGTCCCGATCGCCCCAACTGGGCACCACTACTGATCATCAGGGAAAGACACGTAGTAACGGCGTGAGTCCTCGTCAAACTCCCAGTTGAGCTCAAGCGCATCATCTGGAACGGAGTCATCAGGCCCTGCATCTGGTTTGGAAGTAATCTGTGAGCCACAGGGCCTCAGCAATCTCGCACCCTCGCGATCAAGACTATTTAAGCTTATAGGTAAGGTAAGGTAATATGTGGAGCTGCAGCGAGCGACTAGCATATATGGTGGCTAACCTGTTCGCAAAAGAGAGCGAGAAGAGAAGGCAAAGCACGAACGAAGAACTAGAGAACAACCTACGGCAAACATTACTCCAACACCGTGTTCTCTTTCCGGACTCCGCCGAGAAGAGACCATCACGGTTACACACGCAGTAGTTTCATTTTAATTAAGTTAGGTTCAAGTTATCTACAACCGGACATTAACAAATTCCCATCTGCCCATAATCGCGGGCACGGCTTTCGAAAGTTCAAATCCCTGCAGGGGAGTCCCAACTTAGCCCATGACAAGCTCTCACGGTCAATGAAGGATATACCTTCTCCCGAGACATTCCGATCAGACTCGGTATCCCGGTTCTACAAGAAAACTTCAACAAGTCAAAACCAATCCAGCAACACCGCCCGAATGTGCCGACAAATCCCGATAGGAGCTGCACATATCTCGTTCTCAGGGCACACTCAGATGAGCGCTCCATACAACTAAAACCAAACCTTGAGTTTCCCCGAGGGGGCGCTGCACAGGACTCTAGTTTGGACCAACACTCAGAGGAGCACTGGCCCGGGGGGTTTTAAAATAAGATGAGCCTTGGGCTCCGGAAACCCAAGGGAAAAAGAGGCTAGGTGGCAAATGGTAAAACCAAGGTTGGGCATTGCTGGAAGAGTTTCATTCAAGGCGATTTGTCAAGGGGTTCCCATTATTACCCAACCGCGTAAGGAACGCAAAATCCGGGAACGTAACACCGATATGACGGAAACTAGGGCGGCAAGAGTGGAACAAAACACTAGGCAAAAGGCCGAGCCTTCAACCCTTTACCAAGTATATAGATGCATTAAGATAACAAGATAATATAGTGATATCCCAACAAGAAAATAATGTTCCAACAAGGAACGGTCTCCAATCTTCACCTGCAACTAGCAGTGCTATAAGAGGGGCTGAGCAAAGCGGTAACATAGCCAATCAATGGTTTGCTAGGACATGGTGGGTTAGAGG
The DNA here is from genome assembly GCF_003073215.2 of Triticum urartu. NCBI lineage: Eukaryota > Viridiplantae > Streptophyta > Magnoliopsida > Poales > Poaceae > Triticum > Triticum urartu. The sequence goes on from NC_053026.1 coordinate 216,862,197, forward strand.
TTTGACATGGAAATTTGGGAGGCATGATAAGCAAGTGGTAGGCATCGTAGCATAGGCATAGCAAAAGAGCGAGCATCTAGCAAAGCAAAGATAGAAGTGATTTTGAGGGTATGATCATCTTGCCTGCAAAGTTGTCAGAGTTGACTGGATCCTCGAAAGCAAACTCAACAGGCTCCTCGTTAGCGAACTCGTCTCCCGGCTCTACCCAAACAAGACAAACAAGCAAAATGAACACAATCAACCACGTGCAAGGCTCAAAAAACATGGTATGCTATGCGGGATGCGATATGTGATGCATATGCATGATTTGACAAAGAGTGAATGAACCTGGCCTCAACTTGGAAATCCAAGTGTGCCACTGGAAAGGCGAGGTGATTTTGGTTGAATCGATATAAAGAACACCGGAATCGGATGCACGGTTTAGAAATGGCAAGCAAAACAAATATGACACCGGTCTGCGATAAACAGCAAGTAGCCATCTAAATGCAACAAGACAAACATGCTACAGCACTCAAACATGGCAAAAAAATACATGGCAGGGATCTATTCATGATGCTTAACAAAAGATGAACACTGAGCTACGGCCAATTCCTCCATTAACAGGTTCAAAGAAGCATGGCAAAAGTGCAATTGGTAAACAGGTTTCAGACTTAGTGAAATTAACACTTGTCTGGAATTTCAGATCAGGTAGCACACTTTGAAGCATTAAAACTAAATGTTACAGGAACTTAACATGGCAAAGCAAAGCATGGCATGGAGCTACTCAAAGAGCTTAACAAAACCCCCTTAGTGACCTTGAGCCAAAAGGGATCAGAAAATACATTTGCAAGCATGTGAACATGGCAAACCTAAACAGATTACAGACTTTGAGAAATTCCAGGACATGACAAAAACAGATTCAACATGGCATCTTTACGAGCTTGATTAACTCACCACAAGGCATGTCATGGCATGGAACAAACTCTAGCATGAAGTAGACATGAAAATGAAGCTAACCATGTGCCCAACACAACATAGATATGGACATGATGCAAACATATGATGAGGGCATAGTGCAACAATGGATGACAAAAGAGATATGACAAAGAAAAAACAAGAAAAAGCAAAGACAAACAAAACAAACCCAAAAAGAAACCCACAAAGAGGAAAACCACTTAGAATAGATGAAGAACAAGATGGATATATTGTCAAAATGGGAAGTTTTACATCTGGGGTGTTACAGCATTCCTAGCATCGGCCAATATATGTTGAAACAATATCTCCACTTCGGAGGACACAAAATTTTGGGGCGGCGCACCAGAATGCGTCACGAGAAAATGAAGTTCTTTCAAGGATTGCCATATGAAGGACTGGTGTTCGCTAATACGGTCATAACTTTGTCATTCGGAGTCTGTTTCGGACCCACAAGTACTCAAAATGCTCGTGACGAGCGTGGGAATATAAAAAATACTTCCTGTTTGCGTAGGAGGCCTGGAGGACTCTCAAATTTGGCCCCTAAGCAGGACTTTTTGCCCCTGAAAGTCAAAGAACATCATTTGCCGCTGCTTTTCAAACAAATTTCTGAACCCATTGGCATTCCTTTGGAAGGAAATCCGAGAGATTATGGTGAGTATAAACATTACTCCGCTTGGTAAGGACAAACGTTGCATTCTGCACATGTTCTTTGATCCGGGGAATCCCAGTTGGTTGTAAATTCAAGAAAATAACGCGACTAAAAGCCTTATTCTCCTTGTTTTTGCCTTGTGGCATGCCGTAACGTATGTACGTGTGTGACAGCCAATAATAGGAGGGCATTCCTTGCATCGGTCAATATATATGTGGAAACAATATCTCCACTATGGAGGACACAAAAAAATTTGGGCGGCGCGCCAGAAAACGCCACGAGAAAATGAAGTTCTTTCAAGGACTGCCATATGAAGGACCGATCTTCATTAAAATGGTCATAACATTGACATTCGGAGTCCGTTTCAGACCCACTAGTACTCAAAATGCTCGCGGCGGGTGTGGGAATCTAGAAAATACGCCCGGCTTGCGTAGGAGTCCCGGAGGACCCGCAAATTCGTCCGTTAGGCAAGACCTTTTTCCCCTAAAACTCAAAGAACATCATTTGCCGCTGCTTTTAATACAAGTTTCTAAACCCATTGGCACTCCTTTGGAAGGAAATTCTAGAGATTATGGTGAGTATAAACATTACTTCGCCTGGTAAGGACAAATGTTGCATTCTGCACATGCTCTTTGATCTGGAGAATCCCATTTGGTTGTAAGTTCAAGAAAAATAAGGCGACTATAAACCTTATTCTCCTTGTTTTTGTCGAGTGGCATGTCGTAACGTACGTGTGTGACAACCAATAATAGGAGGGAATTCCTAGCGTTGATCAATATATATGTGGAAACAATATCTCCATTATGGAGGACATTAAAAAATTCAGTGGTGCACCAGAAAGTGTCATGAGAAAATGAAGTTCTTTCAAGGACTAGCATATGAAGGACCGGTGTTCACCAAAACGGTCATAACTTTGTCAATCGGAGTCCGTTTCGGACCCACAAGTACTCAAAATGCTCGCAACGAGGAAGGGAATCTATGAAATACTCCTGGCTTGCGCAAGAGGCCCGGAGTAACCTCAAATTCGGCCGCTAAGTAGGACTTTTCTCCCCTGAAAGTCAAAGAACATCATTTGCCGTTGCTTTTTAGATAAGTTTCTGAACCCATTGACGCTCCTTTGGAAGGAAATCCGAGAGATTATGGTGAGTATAAACATTAGTCCGCCTGGTAAGTACAAACTTGGCATTCTACACATGCTCTTTGATCCGGGGAATCCCATTTGGTTGTAAATTCAAAAAAAATAAGGTGACTATAAGCCTTATTCTCCTTGTTTTTGCCGTGTGGCATGCCATAACGTACGTCTGTGACAACCAATAATAGGAGGCCATTCCTAGCACCGGTCAATATATATGTGGAAATAATATATCCACTATGGAGGACACAAAAATTTTGGGCGGCGCATCACAACGCGTCATGAGAAAATGAAGTTCTCTCAAGGACTACCATATGGAGGACCGGTGTTCACTAAAATGGTCATAACTTTGTCATTCGGAGTCCGTTTCGTACCCACAAATACTCAAAATGACAGCGATGAGCGTGGGAATCTAAAAAAATACTTCTATCTTGCGCAGGAGGCCTAGAGGACCCTCAAACTCAGCGCCTAAGCAGGACTTTTTGCCCCTAAAAATCAAAGAGCACCTTTTGCCACTCCTTTTCAAACAAATTTCTGAACACATTAGTACTCCTTTGGAAATAAATCCGAAATATTATTGTGATTTTAAAAATTAATCCACCTGGTAAAGACGAATGTTGCATTCTGCACATGCGCTAAGATCCGGGGAATTCCATTTGTTGTAAATTCAAGAAAAATAAAGCGACTATATGCCTTATTATCCTTGTTTTTGCCATGTGGCATGCCGTCAAGTATGTGTGTGATAACCAATAATAGGAGGGCATTCCTGGCATCGGTCAATATATATGTGGAAACAATATCTCCACTAGGGAGGACACAAAATTTTTGGGCGGCGCGCTAGAACGGGTCACAAGAAAATGAAGTTCTTTCAAGGACCGCCATATGAAGGGCCGGTGTTCACTAAAACCCTCATAACTTTGTCATTCGGAGTCCATTTCAGACCCACAAGTACTCAAATTGCTCGAGACGACCGTGGGAATCTAGAATATACTTTTGGCTTGTGCCGGAGGCCTGGGGATCCTCAAATTCGGCCATAAGCATGACTTTTTGCCCCTGAAAGTCAAACAACATCATTTGCCACTACTTTTCAAACAAGTTTCTGAACCTATTGGCACTCATTTCGAAAGAAATCCAAGAGATTATGGTGAGTATAAACATTAGTCCGCCTGGTAAGAACAAATGTTGCATTCTGCGCATGCTCTATGATCCGGGGAATCTCATTTCATTGTAACTTCAAGAAAATAAGGCCACTATAAGCCTTACTCTCCTTGTTTTCGTTGTGTGGCATGTCGTAACGTACATGTGTGACAGCCAATAATAGGAAGGCATTCCTAGCATTGGTCAATATATGTTGAAACAATATCTCCACTGCGGAGTACACAAAATTTTGGGGCGGCGCAACAGAACGCGTCACGATAAAATGAAGTTCTTTCAAGGACTGCCATATGAAGGACTGGTGTTCGCTAATATGGTCATAACTTTGTCATTCGGAGTCCGTTTCGGACCCACAAGTACTCAAAATGCTTGCGACGAGCGTGGGAATATAAAAAATACTTCCTATTTGCACAGGAGGCCTGGAGGACTCTCAAATTCGGCCCCTAAGCAGGACTTTTTGCCCCTGAAAGTCAAAGAACATCATTTGTTGCTGCCTTTCAAACAAATTTCTGAACCCATTGGCACTCCTTTGGAAGGAAATCCGAGAGATTATGGTGAGTATAAGCATTACTCCGCTTGGTAAGGACAAACGTTGCATTCTGCACATGCTCTTTGATCCGGGGAATCCCATTTGGTTGTAAATTCAAGAAAAATAAGGCAACTATAAGCCTTATTCTCCTTGTTTTTGTCGTGTGGCATGTCGTAACGTATGTGTGTGACAACCAATAATAGGAGGACATTCCTGGCATCGGTCAATATATATGTGGAAACAATATCTCCACTATGGAGGACAGAAAAAATTTTGGGTGGCGCACCAGAACACGCCGTGAGAAAATGAAGTTCTTTCAAGGACTGCCATATGAAGGACTGATGTTCACTAAAATGGTCATAACTTTGTCATTCGGAGTCCGTTTCGGACCCGCAAGTACTCAAAATGCTCGCGACGAGCGTGGGAATCTAGAAAATACGCCGGGAATGCGTAGGAGTCCCGGAGGACCCGCAAATTCGGCCGTTAGGAAAGACTTTTTTCCCCTAAAACTCAAAGAACACCATTTGCCGCTGCTTTTAAGACAAGTTTCTGAACCCATTGGCACTCCTTTGGAAGGAAATCTGAGAGACTATGGTGAGTATAAACATTACTCCGCCTGGCAAGGACAAACATTGCATTCTGCACATGCTCTTTGATCCGGAGAATCCCATTTGGTTGTAAGTTCAAGAAAAATAAGGCGACTATAAACCTTATTCTCCTTGTTTTTGCCGTGTGGCATGCGGTAACGTACGTGTGTGACAACCAATAATAGGAGGGCAATATATATGTGGAAACAATATCTACACTATGGAGGACACAAAAAATTTGGTGGCGCACCAGAAAGCGTCACGAGAAAATGAAGTTCTTTCAAGGACTAGCATATGAAGGACCGGTGTTCACCAAAACGGTTATAACTTTGTCATTCGGAGTCCGTTTCGGACCCACAAGTACTCAAAATGCTCGCGACGAGGATGGGAATCTATAAAATGCTCCCGGCTTGTGCAACATGCCTGGAGGAACCTCAAATTCGGCCGCTAAGTAGGACTTTTCTCCCCTAAAAGTCACAGAACATCAGTTGCCACTACTTTTCGCACAGGTATCAGAACCTATTGGCACTCCTTTGGAAGGAAATCTGAGAGATTGTGGTGAGTATAAACATTAGTCCTCCTGGCAAGCTCAAACTTTGCATTCGCACATGCTCTTTGATCTTGGGAATCCTATTTGTTTGTAAATTCAAGAAAAAGAAGGCGACTATAAGCCTTATTCTCCTTGTTTTTGCGATGTGGCATGCCGTAACATACGTGTGTGACAACCAGTAATAGGAGGGAATTCCTAGTGTCGGTCAATGGATATGTGGAAACAATATGTCCACTATGGAGGACAAAAAAGTTTGGGGCGGTGCCCCAGAACGCGTCACAAGAAAATGAAGTCCTTTCCAGGAATACCATATGAAGGACCGGTGTTCACTAAAACGGTCATAACTTTGTCATCCGGAGTCCGTTTTAGACCCACAAGTACTCAAAATGCTCGTGATGAGCGTGGGAATCTAGATAATACTTTCGGAGTACATAGGAGGCCCGGAGAACCCTCAAGTTCGGCCCCTAAGTAGAACTTTTCCCCCTGAAAGTCAAAGAACATCATTTGCCGCTGCTTTTCAGACAAGTTTCTTAAATCATTGGCAGACCTTTGGAAGGAAATCTAAGAGATTATGGTGAATATAAACATTAGTCCGCCTGGTAAGGACAAACGTTGCATTCTGCACATGCTCTTTGACCTGGGGAATCCCATTTGGTTGTAAATTCAAGAAAAAAAATAAGGCGACTATAAGCCTTATTGTCCTTGTCTTTGCCATGTGGCATGCCGTAACGTACATGGGTGACAACCAAAAATAGGAGGGCATTCCTGGAATCGGTCAATATATATGTTGAAACAATACCTCCACTATAAAGGACACAAAATTTTTGGACGGTGTGCCAGAACGCGTCACAAGAAAATGAAGTTCTTTCAAGGACTGCCATAGGAAGGATTGGTGTTCACTAAAATGGTCACAACTTTGTCATTGGGAGTTTGTTTTGGACCCACAAGTACTTAAAATGCTCCCGACGAGCATGGGAATCTGGAAAATACTTCCAGCTTGCGCAAGAGGCACGGAGAACCATCAAATTCAGCCCCTAAGCAGGACTTTTTGCCCCTTAAAGTCAAAGAACATCATTTGTCGCTTCTTTTCAGACAAGTTTCTGAGCCCGTTGGCTCTCCTTTGGAAGGAAATCCGAGATATTATGGTGAGTATAAACATTAGTATGACTGGTAAGGACAAGCGTTGCATTCTGCACATGCTCTATGATCCGGGGAATCGCATTTGGTTGTAAATTCAAGAAAATAAGGCGACTATTAGACTTCTTCTCCTTGTTTTTCCCGTGTGGCATGTCGTAACGTACATGTGTGACAACCAATAATAGGAGGGCATTCCTGGCATCGGTCAATATATATGTGGAAACAATATCTCCACTATGGAATACACAAAAAAATTGGGTGGCACGCCAGAACGCGTCACGAGAAAATGAAGTGCTTTCAAGGACCGCCATATGAAGGACCGGTGTTCACTAAAACCGTCATAACTTTGTCATTCAGAGTCCGTTTCGGACCCACAAGTACTCAAATTGCTCGTTACGAGCATGGAAATCTAGAAAATACGTCCGGCTTGCCTAGGAGTCCCGGAGGACCCTCAAATTCGGCCCCTAAGCAATACTTTTTGCCCCTGAAAGTCAAAGAACTTCATTTGTCGCTGCTTTTCAAGCAAGTTTCTGAACCCATTAGCACTCCTTTAGAAGGATATCCAAGATATTATGGTGAGTATAAACATTAGGCCGTCTGGTAAGGACAAACGTTGCATTCTGCACATGCTCTATGATCCGAGGAATTCCATTTGGCTGTAAATTCAAGAAAATAAGGCGGCTATAAGCATTATTCTCCTTGTTTCGGAACCACAAGTACTCAAAATGCTCGCAACGAGTGTGGGAATCTAGAAAATACTTCCAGCTTGCACAGGAGGCCTGGAGGACCCTCAAATTCGGCCCCTATGGAGGACTTTTTGCCCCTGAAAGTCAAAGAACATCATTTGCCACTGCTTTTCAGACAAGTTTCTGAACCCATTGGCACCAAGATGAAGAAGATCAAGTCATCTCTGACGAAGATTTGAGCCCCGCTCTAGTTGTCTCCAAGGTCTTGACACTTCAACATCAACAAGACGAAGACCAAAGATGCCATATCTTCCACACCAAGGCGGGCATCAATGGAAGGTCCGTGAAGGTCATCATCGACGGAGGAAGTTGCCATAACTTGGCAAGTGAAAAACTATGCTCCAAGATCCAATTGCTCAAGATGAAGCATCCTCATCCCTACAAGGTCCAATGGTTAAGCGACTCCCACACTATTCAAGTGGAGTACATGGTGCAAGTTTCCTTCAAGATAGGAGCATGTGAAGACACGTTGGAATGTGATGTCGTTCCGATGTCCGTTTTCCACCTCCTACTTGGGAAACCATGGCAATTAGACCGAGGCCTCATCTACAACGGACGAACAAACCACTATAGCTTCAAGATGAAGGGAAATGAGTACGTGCTATGACCTATGTCTCCAAGTCAAGTGCTCTCCGACAAGGAAGCCACCCATCGTCTGGAGAATAGTGAGAGAGTGATCCACCCAAAACGGAGTGAGAGCCACAAGCCCAAAAAGAGTGCCTCCACGGTGAGCGACAAATAAAACCTAGTACTATTTGCCACCAAAAGTGAGATGAGAGAAGTGTGTGAGAACCCATCAAGTGTTATGCACTATGTCATTTTGTGCAAGGACGAGGCACCAAAAACTAACACCTCTGACAATCTACCTTTAGTGTTATCTTCTCTATTGCAGGAATTCCAATACGTTTTCCCCAACGAGCTACCTCTGGGTCTACCTCCCGTTTGAAGCACCGAACACCGAATCGACCTCATCCCTAGAGCACCTCTTCATAACAAGGCTCCCTACCACGTCAACCCCGAGGAAACCAAGGAGATCCAACGACAAGTACAATAACTCATCGACAACGGCCATGTATGAGAAAGCTTGAGCCCTTGTGTCGTCCCGGTAATCCTTGTTCCCAAGAAAGATGGTACATATCACATGTGTTCTGATTATCGTCCTATCAATGCTATCACAGTTAGATATTGGTAGATGAACTTAGCGGAGCCACAATTTTCTCTAAAATTGATCTTAAAAGTGGCTATTACCAAATCCGCATATAAGAAGGTGATGAATGGAAAACCGCTTTTAAAACCAAGTTTGGATTGTATGAATGGTTGGTCATGCCAATGGGCTTATCCGAAGCACCCGGTAATTTCATGCGAGTCATGCATTTTGTTCTTCGACCCTACATTGGCGTATTTGTTGTGGTTTACTTTGACGATATTCTTGTCTTTAGCAAACCTCTTAAAGATCATGGCACCCATCTTAGAACCGTGTCGCAAACTATTACAAAAGAGCGCCTTTCTGCTAATATGGACAAATGCCTTTTTGGTGTTCATAAGCTTGTTTTCTTGGGTTTCGTTGTATCTTCTAAGGGTATTCATGTAGATGAATCTAAGATCAATGCTATTAAAACTTGGCCACAACCAACCAATTTGCAACAAGTGTGAAGTTTTCTTGGTTTAGTCGGTTTCTATCGTAGATTCGTTAAGCACTTCAGCACTATTGCATCCCCTTTGCATGCCTTGAGTAAGAAAAATGCACCTTTTGTTTGGGGACCATTCGAGGACATCGCATTTGATGAGCTTAAGAATTTTCTTACTCATGCTCCCGTGCTTGCTTTACCCAAATTTGAGAAAACTTTTGAAGTCCATTGCGATGCTAGCGGTAATGGCATAGGAGGTGTGATAATGCAAGAGAAGCTCCCAATTGCTTACTTTAGTGAGAAACTTTCAGGTGCGCAACTAAATTATCCCATCTATGAAAAAGAGCTATATGCCTTAGTGTGAGTTTTGCATGAGTGGGAAAATTATCTTCGCCCTTGTGAATTTGTCACTCATACCGACCATGAACCGCTTAAGTAAATTAAGGGTCAAACTAAGTTAAACAAGCATTGTGCTAAGTAGAGTGAGTTCATTGAGTCATTTCCTTATGTCATTAAATACATCAAAGGCAAAGAAAATGTTGTGGCGGATGCGCTTTCCCACAAATGCATGCTTGTTACCAAACTTGAATTGAATGTCATTGGCTCTGAGCACATAAAAGACTTGTATGCGCATGATCCTACTTTTTCTATTCCTTACACCAAATTTTTGACGCATACATCTTGGGAACGCTATTACATCAATGATGATTATCTTATGAGAGTTAACAAACTTTGTATCCCCAAGTCTTCTCTTCATTTGTTAGTTTTGCAAGAATATCATGGAGGAGGACTTATGGGACACATTGGACGTGACAAGACATTCGCCACACTCTCCAAGAACTACTTTTAGCGCAACATTTTCTGCGACATCTCATGTTTCACCAACCAGTGCTCTACATGTTGCAAAGCTAAGTCTAAAGCTCAATCCCATGATCTCTATATGCCACTTCCTATTCCATATCACCCATGGGAAGATATTAGTATGGACTTTGTACTTGGGTTGCCTAGAACTCGAAATGGCAAAAATTCTATGTTTTTTGTTGTGGACCGATTCTCTAAGATGGCTCATTTCATCCCATGCAACAAGATAGATGATGGTTCACATGTTGCAAATCTTTTCTGTACGGAAATCTTGCACCTCCATGGAGTGCCAAAGACAATTGTCTCGGACCGCGATGTCAATTTCCTAAGCTACTTTTGAAAGAATCTATGCGCCAAGATCGGAATCAAGCTTTTGTTATCTTCAGCATACCATCCTCAAACTGACGGCCAAACGGAGGTCACGAACCAGGCACTATCTCTACTATGTGTGTTGATCAAGAAGAACATCAAAGAGTGGGAAGAGTGTCTACCCATCGCCGAGTACGCCTACTATCGTGCAAGACATTCGACTACCGTCAAGTCCCCCTTCGAGGTCGTCTACGGCTTCAACCCGTTGCCCCCATTGGACATTCTTCCTCTACCTCTACAACAGCGCATCAACATGAATGCGAGTACACGAGTGAGCTACATCAAGAAGATGCATGAAGATACAAGGAACATCGTCGAGCTTCAAGTACAACGACTCACGACCAAGATCAACATCAACAAGCAACCCATGATATTCAACATTGGAGATCTTGTGTGGCTACACCTTCGCAAGGACCGCTTCCCCAACGATTGCAAATCCAAGCTTCTACTGCGAGCCGATGAACCTTTCAAAGTGCTAGCACGCTACAACAACAACGCTAAAAAGATCGACCTCCCGCACGACAAGTACAACGTGAGCGACGTCTTCAATGTCAAATATCTCTCTCCCTACCATGGTGATGAAGCTTTCGATCGGAGGTCGGATCTTTCCCAGGGGGGGGAGAGGATGCGGAGCATCCTATGGTCATCCCCACGGATCTACCTACATCTCCCACGATACCACTTGGACCAATGACAAGAGCTCGAGCAAAGGCTATCGAAGATAAGGTGAACTCACTCCTCTCCGAACTACCACTTTCTACATATGAGATATGGCTACTACCTCAAGCCGACACCCTATGTGTGAACAGGTACTTGGAGGAAAGCCACGGGACAGCTACACCCATCGGACAATATGGCTAGGACACCAAGTACAGTGACCAAGAGGAAGAGTTACCAGGAATCTACAGCCATCGGATGACCAGTCTCGTTGGATGTCCGACGCCTTGGAGCTCCAGCCAGCCAGCCAAGTCCCAGCCTGCACACGCTCCAGCGACCGGACGATCGACACCGATAGGAGAACCGACATGCTCCAGCCACTGGACGACAGCACCACCATCACAGAACAAAAACGTCAGAAGTATGGAGACTACCGGATGTCCGACGCCAGCCGGGAATCCGACAACAACCATCCCGAGCCAAACCATCGGACTTTCGACAAGTACCGGACGTCCGGACCCTCGCGAGCCACCGGACGACATGTAGCTGTCGGACGTCCGGCGCTTGTGTGTTGATAGCATGGTGGGCCAAAGCCCATGTACCCCTTTGTCCACTTAGACTATATATACTCCTCCTCCTCCCCCTTTTTAGGGTCAGCATAGTGATAGCTCATTTGAGAGATAGAGCTTTGTGTTGGGGATCGTAGCAGAAATTTAAAATTTTCTACGCATCACAAAGATCAATCTATGGAGTATTCTAGCAACGAGGGGAAGGGGAGTGCATCTACATACCCTTGTAGATCGCTAAGCGGAAGCGTTGCAAGAACGCGGATGAAGGAGTCATACTCATAGCGATTCAGATCGTGGTTGACTCCGATCTAAGCGCCGAACAACGGCGCCTCCGTGTTCAACACACGTGCAGCCCGGTGACGTCTCCTACGCCTTGATCCAGCAAGGGGAGAAGGAGAGGTTGGGAAGACTCCGTCCAGCAGCAGCACGACGGCATGATGGTGGTGGAGGAGCGCGGAACTCCAGCAGGGCTTCGCCAAGCACTACGAGAGATGAGGAGGGAGAGAGGTAGGGCTGCGCCAAGAGAGAGATGATCTCGTGTATGTTGCAGCCCCCAATACCTCAAGTATATATAGGGGAAGGGGAGGGGCTGTGCCCCCATCTAGGGTTCCCTCCCTAGGGGAGGCGGCACCCCCAAAACCCATCTAGGGTTGTGGCCAAGGGGGGAAAGAGAGGAGGCGCACCTAAGGTGGGCCTTAAGGCCCATCTGCCCTAGGGTTTGCTCCCCTCCCCTCTAGGAGGCGCCTTGGTACTTGGTGGGAGGCGCCCCAGCCCACCTAGGGGCTGGTCCCTTCCCACTATTGGCCCATGTAGGCCTCCGGGGCTGGTGGCCCCTCCCGGTGGACCCCCGGACCCCTCCGGTGGTCCCGGTACACTACCAGTGATGCCCGGAACACTTCCGACGGCCAAAACCATACTTCCTATATATATTAATCTTTACCTCCGGACCATTCCGGAACTCCTCGTGACGTCCGGGATCTCATCCGGGACCCCGAACAACATTCGGTAACCGCATACATACTTTCCCTATAACCCTAGCATCATCGAACCTTAAGTGTGTAGACCCTACGGGTTCGGGAGTCATGCAGACATGGCCGAGACAACTCTCCGGTCAATAACCAACAGCGGGATCTGGATACCCATGTTGGCTCCTACATGTTCCACGATCATCTCATCGGATGAACCACGAGATTCGATCCCGTATACAATTCCTTTTGTCTAGCGGTATAGTAGTTGCCCGAGATTCGATTGTCGGTATCCCGATACCGTGTTCAATCTCGTTACTGGCAAGTCTCTTTACTCGTTCCATAACACATCATCCCGTGATCAACTCCTTGGTCACATTTTGCACATTATGATGATGTCCTACCGAGTGGGCCCAGAGATACCTCTCCGTTTACACGGAGTGACAAATCCCAGTCTTGATTTGTGCCAACCCAACAGACACTTTTGGAGATACCTGTAGTGTACCTTTATAGCCACCCAGTTATGTTGTGACGTTTGGCACACCCAAAGCACTCCTACGGTATCCGGGAGTTGCACAATCTCATGGTCTAAGGAAATGATACTTGACATTAGAAAAGCTTTAGCATACGAACTACACGATCTTGTGCTAGGCTTAGGATTGGGTCTTGTCCATCACATCATTCTCCTAATGATGTGATCCCGTTATCAACGACATCCAATATCCATGGTCAGGAAACTGCAACCATCTATTGATCAACGAGCTAGTCAACTAGAGGCTTACTAGGGACATGGTGTTGTCTATGTATCCACACATGTATCTGAGTTTCCTATCAATACAATTCTAGCATGGATAATAAACGATTATCATGAACAATGAAATATAATAATAATAACTAATTTATTATTGCCTCTAGGGCATATTTCCAACAGTCTCCCACTTGCACTAGAGTCAATAATCTAGTTCACATCGCCATGTGATTAACACTCACAGGTCACATCGCCAGGTGACCAACATCCAAAGAGTTTACTAGAGTCACTAATCTAGTTCACATCACTATGTGATTAATACTCAATGAATTCTGGGTTTGATCATGTTATGCTTGTGAGAGAGAGGTTGTAGTCAACGGGTCTTGCCATATTCAGATCCCTATGTATTTCGCAAAACTTTATGTTATATCGTAGATGCTGCTACCACGTTCCACTTGGAGCTATTCCAAATTGTTACTCCATTATACGTATCCGGTATCTCTACTCAGAGCTATCCGGATAGGTGTTAAGCTTGCATCGACGTAACTCTTTACGTCGAACTCTTTATCACCTCCATAACCGAGAAACATTTCCTTATTCCTCTAAGGATAATTTTGACCACTATCTGGTGATCCAATCCTAGATCACCTTTGTACCCTCTTGCCAAACATGTGGCAAGGCACACATCTGGTGCGGCACTCAGCATGGCATACTGTACAGAGCCTATGACAAAAGCATAGGGGACGACCTTCGTCCTTCCTCTTACTTTTGTCGTGGTCAATCTTCGAGTCTTACTCAACTTCACAACTTACAACTCAGGTAAGAACCCCTTCTTTGACTGATCTATTTTGAACTTCTTCAAAAACATGTCAAGGTGTGCGTTCTTTGAAAGTATCATCAGGCGTCTTGATCTATCTCCATAGATCTTGATGCCCAATATGTAAGCAGCTTTATCTAGGTCTTCCTTTGAAAAACACTCTTCAAACAACCATTTATGCTTTCCAGAAGTTCTACATCATTTCGAATTAACAATATGTCATCCACATATACTTATCAGAAATGTTGTAGTGCTTCCACTCACTTTCTTGTAAATACAAGTTTCTAGCAAACATTGTATAAACCTAAAAGCTTTGATCACTCCATCAAAGCATATATTCCGACTCCGAGATGCTTGCTCTAGTCCATAGAAGGACTGCTGGAGCCAGCATACCTTTTAGCATCCTTAGGATCGACAAAACCTTTTATTGTATCACATACAACTTTTTCTTACGAAAACTAGTAAGAAAACTTGTTTTGGACATCCATCTGTCAGATTTCATAATCGAAAAATACAGCTAATGCTAACATGATTCCGACAGACTTAAGCATCGCTACGGGTGAGAAATTCTCATCGTAGTCAACTCCTTGAACTTGTGAACAGACTCTTTCCCACAAGTCGAGCTTCATAGACGGTAACATTACCGCCCACGTCCGTCTTCTTCTTAAAGATCCATTTATCTCAATGGCTTGACGATCATCAGGCAAGTCCACCAAAGTCCATACTTTGTTCTGATACATGGATCCTATCTCGGATTTCATGGCTTCTAACCATTTGTCGGAATATGGGCCCACCATCGCTTCTCCATAGCTCGTAGGTTCATTGTTGTCTAACAACATGATATTTAAGACAGGATTACCGTACCACTTAGGAGTAGTACATATCCTTGTCGACCTATGAGGTTCGATAGCAACTTGATCCGAAGCTTCATGATCACTATCATTAACTTCCTCTTCAACAGACGTAGGCGCCACAGAAAACATCTTTTTGTGTTGCATCACTCTCTGGTTGAAGTAAAGGTTCGACAACCTCATCAAGTTCTATCTTCCTCCCACTCAATTCTTTCGAGAGAAACTCCTTCTCGAGAAAGGACCCGTTCTTAGCGACAAACAATTTGCCGTCGGATCTGAGATAGAAGGTATACCCACCTGTCACCTTTGGGTATCCTATGAAGATGTGTTTGTCCGCTTTGGGTTCGAGCTTCTCCGGCTGAAGCCTTAAGCATCGCAGCCCCAAACATTAAGAAACGATAACTTTGGTTTCTTGCCAAACCAATGTTCATACGACGTCGTCTCAACGGACTTATATGGTGTCCTATCTAAAGTGACTGCAACTGTCTCTAATGCATAACCTCAAAATAATAGCGGTAGATCGGTAAGAGACATCATAGATCGCACCATATCTCATAAGGTTCGATTACGACGTCCGGACACAGCATTTATCTGTGGTGTTCCAGGTGGCTTCAACTGTGAAACAATTCCACAATGTCTTAAGTGATTGCCAAACTCATAACTCAGAAATTCTCATCGATCAGATCGTAGGAATTTGATCTTCTTGTTATGATGGTTCTTAACTTCACTCTGAAATCACTTGAACTTTTCAAATGTTTCAGACTTGTGCTTCATTAAGTAAATATACCTATATCTACCCAAATCGTCAGTGAAGATGAGAAAATAGTGATATCCACCGCACGCTTCAATTCTCATTGGATCACATGCATCAGCATGTATGATTTCCAACAAGTCACTTGCCCGTTTTCATTGTATCTGAAAATGGGGTCTTAGTCATCCTGCCCATGAGGCATGGCTCGCATGTGTCAAGCGATTCAAAATCAAGTGACTCCAAACATCAATCGACATGGAGTTTCTTCATGCATCTTACGCCAATATGACCTAAGCGGTAGTGCCACAAGAAAGTGGTACTATCATTATTAACTCTACATCTTTTGGCGTGAACATGTGTATTACCACGACCGAGATTCAATGAACCATTCACATAGGGTGCATGACCATGAAAGGTATTATTCATGTAAACAGAATAAACAGTATTCTCTAACTTAAATGAATAACTGTATTGCAATGAACATGATCTAATCATATTCATGCTCAACGTAGACACCTGATAACATTTATCTAGGTTCAATACTAATCCCGAAGGCTGATGGAGCATGCGATGGTGATCTCATCAACTTTGGAAACACTTCCAACACACATCGTCACCTCGCCCTTAGCCAGTCTCCGTTTAGTCCGTAGCTTTTGCTTCATGTCACCAATAATAGCAACTGAACCGGTATCCAATACCCAGGTGCTACCAGGAGTACTAGTGAGGTACACATTAATAACACGTATATACTTTGTTGAAGTTTCCAGCCTTCTTAT
The DNA here is from genome assembly GCF_003073215.2 of Triticum urartu. Taxonomy (NCBI): domain Eukaryota; kingdom Viridiplantae; phylum Streptophyta; class Magnoliopsida; order Poales; family Poaceae; genus Triticum; species Triticum urartu. The sequence goes on from NC_053026.1 coordinate 216,878,628, forward strand.
CTACCATGCATTTGGGGTAATTCCGCTACCAGTGACCGTTCCCCTTACAATAGAAGCACTTAGTCTCAGGTTTGGGTTCAACCTTGGGTTCCTTCACTGGAGCGGCAACTGGTTTTCCATCCATGAAGTTTCCCTTCTAGCCCTTGCCCTTCTTGAAACCAGTGTTCTTGTTAAACCATCAACACTTGATGCTCCTTCTTGATTTCTACCTTTTGCGGTCTTAAGCACTGCGAACAGCTCCGGGATCAACTCCATCCCTTGCATGTCATAGTTCATCACGAAGATCTGGTAGCTTATTGATAGTGGCTAGAGAACTCTATCAATCACTATCTTATCTGGAAGTTTTAGCTCCCACTTGATTCAAGTGATTGTAGCACCCAGACATTCTGAGCACATGCTCACTAGCTGAGCTATTCTCCTCCATCTTGTTGGCAAAAGAACTTGTCATAGGTCTCACACCTCTCAGCACGGGCATGAGCCTGAAATCCCAATTTCAGCTCTTGGAACATCTCATATGTCTTATGGCGTTCAAAACGTCATTGGAATCCCGATTCTAAGCCGTAAAGTATGGTGCACTAAACTATCAAGTAGTCATCAGGATGTGTCTGTCAGGTGTTCACAACATCCACAGACGACGTTGTATGGGTTTGCACATCGAGCGGTGCATCAAAGACGTAAGCCTTCTATGTAGTAGTGAGGACACTCCTCGGACTATGGACCTAGTCCGCACAATTTCTTACAATATCTTTCAACTTAATCTTTCTCTAGGAACGTATTGAAACAGGGAGCTACAACGTGAGTTATTTATCTACAACATATTTGCAAAGACAATTTAGACTATGTTCATGATAATTGAGTTCATCTAATCAAATTATTTAATGAACTCCCACTCAGATAGACATCCCTCTAGTCATCTAAGTGAAACATGATCCGAGTTAACTAGGCCGTGTCCGATCATCACGTGAGACGGACTAGTCATCAACGTTGAACATCTCATGTTGATCGTATCTTCTATACGACTCATGTTCGACCTTTCGGTCTTCCGTGTTCCAAGGCCATGACTGTACATGCTAGGCTCGTCAAGTCAACCTAAGTGTGTAGCGACCAAACCTCAAACAGTCTGATCTCTATGCTCTGGTGTCATCCCTGGATCAGTAATGCTGACACCACACAGTACTCGGAGGATTTATAGCAGAGTAGCAATCACACACTTATTACATCGAGTGTCTCAAACGAGAACTTATTACAATAAATATGGCTTAAGGCCATCTAATAACAATAACAGCGGAAGGCTTGGAAGATAGGTGAGTCCATCAACTCCAACGGCATCACTGAGTATAGAACCACGACCTAAAAACTCCTTAATCGTCGTCTGAAAAGTCTGCAACATTAACGTTGCAGCCCGAAACGGGTCAGCACTTGGAATATGCTGGCAAGGTAAGACATAGAGAGTAATGGAATGAAACAGCTATACTATATGCATATTTGGCTGGTGGAAAGCTCTATGGTTACAGTTTTGCGTAAAGCCAATTTTTCCCTACTTCAAAGGAATAAACTTATTTAACTATCATGGTAGTTGTTAAACATTGAGAATGGTTGACAGCATTCTCAATCCCAATTAAGCATCATCATTAAACATAACCCAACAAAATTAATTTAGAGTAACATGTTGAGATTCACATGAAAATCCAAGTACTAGATACTCAAGATGTTCCATAACCGGGGACACGGCTAACCATGATTAGTTTGTTACACTCTGCAGAGGTTTGCGCACTTTTCCCCACAAGACTCGATCGCCTCCGTTTGGTTTCTCACACTACAGGTGTTTGAGAAGACGGATGACCGAGACATAGTCTTTCAGAAGCGCTAGCACCTTACGATCGGGTAGACCGTACCACCTACATCCCCTACATCTGCTAGTCTACCACTGTAAGAGTTCGCACAACTTAGTCAACTATGCTAGAGCCCATAATAGCTTGTGGCTGCACATGAAAGTTTCTAGTATGAATAGTCTCATGATCCCTTTGAGCCTGGGTGGCGGTCCAAAAGAAAACAGGCAAGTCCTGGAATACCCAGGTGCCTCAATCCACCCAGATGTGTGTTTAAGTTGCCACCTTAGATAAACCATTAATTAACAATTTCACATCTGTCATGGATACACTCACCAAATCCACGTCTACTAGCATAGCATGGCATAATAAGCAAACGTAGAAGTAACTCCCAAAGGTTTGATAATAGCAGGTAATAGGTACTACCTCATCTACTTCCCATCCCACAATTTAATTAGATCCTAATCATGCAATGTGTGAGGATTGATCTAATGCAATAAAACTGGGTAGTAGAAAAGGTATGATCAAAGTGTTACTTGCCTTGCTGATGATCCGCGAAACCTAAGGATTCGAAGTAACAGGTGGCGCACTCCGGGTATTCTATCGCAGACAAACAAACAAGCATACAATAAGTACTCATCTAATGCACAGGTAAAACTCAAATAAGAGATCTAACCAGAAAGTTCAACTTAAGAACTCCGGTTGGCAAAAAGAATCAAATCGAACGAAGCAACGAAAGTCAAACAGCGAAAGAAAATAACTTCGTTCTAGTAATCTGGATCTAGGGCAAATTTTATAGTAGCAAAAACTTGTTTAAGTTGGTTAAACGGATAGAGGGTTTCGAGACGAAACTCTAGGCGCTTGAATCGCCTGATTCCGATAAACGAGCGAAAAGTTATACTAAAACGAAAATCGGATCAGGAATCGCGATCAGAAAAATTGCGGATTTAATCCGAGAAAAAGAAAAACGACGAACGCTCGCTAGAACGAACGAACGGACGAACGCTCGCTATTTAAATAAACCGAAAACCCGATCTATTTAAAAAACCGAAACTAAAAAACCGACGAAAACCAATCTTTTTTTCTCTCTTTTTTTTACAACGGCACGGAAAACGAGGCGCGACGAACCTCGGCGGCGGGATCCGGCGGTGGCGGCGGACGACGGCGGCGGCGCGACGGCGGCGGCGGCTTTGGGGCGGCTTGGGCGGATTAGGGTTTCCCCCCGGGGCCGGGCCTCGGCTTATAAAGCCCTCCCGGGCCAGTGTCCAGGTCGGACACGGCCCGTTAAGTCGGTTCGCATTTTTTTTAAAATTATTCCGCTTGGAAGAAAAATAAAAAGAAATACTAAACGGACTCCAAAAATTCCGAAATAAATTTTTACGGGGTTATAAAATCAAGCCGCACAAGGTGAACATTTATTTGGGACCTAAATGCAATTTTGAAAAACGCACATTTTTCATAAATTCAAATAAAACATCGGAAAACTCCGAAATAAAATCTTATTTGATTTTATTATTAAATCCTCAATATTTATTTATTTTGGGAAAGTCATTTTATACCCACTCTCATATTTTTGTAATAGAAATAATTGATGATAAAATAAATAAAATGAAATGATCCTATTCTCAAAATTTGAGAAAACACAAATATGAAACTAACGAAATCCCTAACTCTCTCCGTGGGTCATTGAGTTGCGTAGAATTTCTAGGATCAACCAAAAAGCAAAATAAAATATGATATGCATGATGATCTAATGTATAAGATTCCAAATTGAAAATTTGGGATGTTACAAACCTACCCCCCCTTAAGATGAATCTCGCCCTCGAGATTCGGGTTGGCTAGAAAATAGGTGAGGGTGGTCTTTGAGCAAATCTTCCTCTCGCTCCCAGGTGGCTTCATCCTCCGTGTGGCGGCTCCACTGAACTTTGCAAAACTTGATAACCTTGCTGCGAGTGACTCGGCTGGCAAACTCGAGAATCTTGACTGGTTTCTCCTCGTAGGTCAAATCGTTATCTAACTGAATAGTTTCCAAAGGCACTGTGTCTCTCAACGGTATATCAGCCATCTCCGCGTGACATTTCTTTAACTGAGAAACGTGGAACACATCATGAACTCCTGACAATCCTTCGGGCAATTCCAACTTGTAGGCCACTTCTCCCATACGTTCCAAAACTCGATATGGTCCTACAAATCGTGGCGCTAACTTCCCTTTAACTCAAAAACGCTTTGTTCCTCGAAGTGGAGATACTCGAAGATAAGCTCTGTCTACGACTTCGTAAATTGTCTCCTTGCGTTTAGAATCTGCATAACTTTTCTGTCTGGACTGGGCTACCTTGAGCCTATCGCGAATCAACTTCACCTTCTGTTCAGACTCTTTAATCAAGTCAGGTCCAAACAACTGGCGGTCTCCAACTTCGTCCCATGACAACGGTGTCCTGCACCTCCCTCCGTACAAAGCTTCGAAAGGGGCCATCTTCAAACTGGTTTGGTAACTGTTGTTGTAAGAGAACTCTGCATATGGCAACTTATCGTCCCAACTAGATCCGTAATCTAGCGCACAAGCTCTCAGCATATCCTCCAAAATCTGATTGACTCTCTCGGTCTGTCCATCTGTCTATGGATGAAAAGCTGTACTGAATTCTAGCCTGGTACCCAAAGTTTCGTGCAACTGCTTCCAGAACTTTGAGGTAAACTGGGTTCCTCTATCTGATACGATACTCCTCGGAACTCCATGCAGACATACAATCATGGTCATGTATATCTTTGCCAACTTAGCACTGGTACAAGTGGTCTTTACTGGGATGAAATGAGCTACTTTCGTCAATCGATCAACTACAACCCAAATTGAGTCATAGCCTGAATGAGTCCTGGGTAATCCCGTGATAAAATCCATGCCTAGCTTATCCCACTTCCATTCGGGTATCGGCAATGGTTGTAACAATCCTACTGGCTTCTGATGCTCTGCCTTTACTCTCTGACATACATCACAAACTGCTACATACTCCGCAATGTCCTTCTTCATTCTGGTCCACCAGAAAATATCCTTCAAATCCAAATACATCTTGGTATTTCCTGGGTGAATTGAATACGGTGAGTCGTGTGCCTCTTGCAAAATCAACTTCCTGATCTCCGGGTCATTGGGCACGTAAACACGGTCTTCAAACCATAGGGTGTCGTGCTCATCCTCACGAAATCCTTTAGCTTTTCCTTTGCTCAGTTTCTCCTTTATAGCGGCAATCTCTTTGTCAGCTTTCTGAGCTTCCCTGATTTTATCCATCAAAGTTGACTGAATCTCCAATGCTGCTACATAGCCTCTCGGAACTATTTCCAAACATAGTTCACGAAGATTTTCTGCCAACTCCTTGGGTATTTCTCCCTTCATTAATGTATTGACATGGCTCTTACGGCTTAATGCGTCAGCTACTATATTAGCCTTTCCAGGATGATAATGCAATTTCATATCATAATCCTTGATAAGCTCCAACCATCTCCTTTGTCTGAGATTTAACTCCTTCTGTGTGAAAATGTACTTCAAACTCATATGATCCGTGTACACCTCACAATGATTTCCAATGAGAAAATGTCTACATGTCTTCAATGCATGCACTACGGCTGCTAACTCCAAATCATGCGTGGCATAATTCAACTCATGAGGCTTCAGTTGTCTTGAGGCATATGAAACAACTCTCCCTTCCTGCATAAGCACTGCTCCAAGTCCTCGACATGAAGCATCGCAATACACCTCATAATCCTTGGTCTGGTCTGGCAAAATCAACACTGGTGAGGTAACCAATCGTTTCTTCAACTCCTGGAAACTAGCCTCACACTCCTCTGTCCAATTGAACTTGGTATCTTTCTTCAACAACTCAGTCATAGGCTTCGCAATCTTTGAGAAATTCTCAATAAATCTCCGGTAGTATCCTGCGAGTCCAAGAAAACTCCGGATCTCTCCAACTGTTGTTGGGGCTTCCCACTTGGTCATAGTTTCAACTTTAGTGGGATCTACTGCTATACCCTCTCCAGATATAACATGTCTGAGGAATCTTACTTGCTTCAACCAAAACTCACATTTGCTGATCTTGGCATATAATTGATGTTCTCTGAGCTTTCCAAATACCAACCGCAAATGCTCCTTATGTTCCTCTTCATTCTTCGAGTAAACCAGGATATCATCAATGAACACTACGATGAACTTATCCAAAAACTCCATAAACACTTTGTTCATCATGTTCATAAAATAGGCAGGTGTGTTAGTTAGACCAAATGACATAACGGTGTACTCATACAGCACATACCTGGTAGTAAAAGCTGTCTTAGGAATATCCTGTTCTCGAATCTTCAACTGGTGGTATCCTTATCGCAGATCGATCTTGGAAAATACCTTAGCTCCTTGCAATCGATCAAACAGATCATTGATCATTGGTAGTGGGTACTTGTTCTTGATAGTTACTTCATTCAATCCTCGATAATCAACAACCATCCTTAACGATCCATCTTTCTTCTCCACTAGAAGTACTGGCGATCCCCAAGGTGAAGAACTTGGGCGAATATATCCCTTATCCAGTAACTCCTTAATCTGCTTCTTAATTTCCAACAAATCCTTTGCTGGCATCCTATATGGTCTCTTTGATATTGGCCCTATGCCTGGCAATAGCTCAATCAAAAACTCAATATCTCTATCTGGTGGCATGCCTGGCAACTCTTCTGAAAATACATCAGGGAAATCCCTTACCACTGGTACTTCCTCCTGCACAACTCCTGTTAGGCAATTTACTTGAGTCCTCTTTGGCACATGTCGGGATACATACTTGATCCTTCTCCCTTCTGGGGTGGTAAGCAAAATTGACTTACTAGCACATTCAATATTCACTTCATACTTTGATAACCAATCCATGCCTAATATCACATCCAATCCTTGAGATTCCAATACTATTAGGTCTGAGGGAAAAACATAGTTACCAATCCTTAATGGTAACCGATCACACCATAGACTAGCCACATACTCTGCTCCGGGCGAGGTTACTAACATGGGTGACCTAAGGGCTTGGGTTGGTAGGTTATACTTATCCACAAATCCCCTTGAGATGTATGAATGTGATGCACCAGTATCAAAAAGAACGAGTGCAGTAAATGACTTAACCAAAAACTTACCTATTATTGCATCGGGCTGAGCTTCAACCTCCTCCACACAAACATGGTTCACCTGTCCCCTGTTGAAAGGGTTCGGCTTCTTCCCAGAACTTCCATTGCCATTTTGTCCTTCAAGACATTCATTGACATAATGTCCGGTCTTCTGACACTTAAAACAAGTGACTTGGCTCAGGTCCTTCTTGGCTGGGGTTGATGGGTTGGTGCGGTTCTGGCCGTTGCTTCCTCCATTGCCATTACCATTCTTGGTGCCATTGTGATTGTGCGAGCTACCTCCTCCATGGGTATGATGTAAATGTCCTCCCGGTCTAGGGGTAAAACGTGGCTTCTGTTGAGCTCCTGAGTTGTACTTTCCTTGTCCATACTTCCTCTTGTGGTTCTCAATCTGCTGCTGCTTCCCTTCAATCATACGAGCACGATCTACCAACTCCTGGTAGTTGTTGAAGGTTGCTACCATCAACTGCATGCTCAACTCATCATTCAGTCCTTCCAGAAACTTCTCCTGCTTAGCTGCATCCGTAGCGACGTCATCTGGGACATAACGTTCTAGCTTACTAAATTCCTCCACATACTGGCCAACGGTCCGTCCTCCTTGGCGCAAGTTGCGAAACTCACGCTTCTTCATGGCCATAGCTCCTGCTGAAACATGTGCAGTACGAAAAGCCTGCTGAAACTGGTCCCATGTGACAGTGTCAACTGGGAAAGTGGCTGTGAAATTCTCCCACCATGATGTTGTGGGTCCTTCTAACTGATGTGCGGCAAACTTCACCTTCTCCGCATCTGTGCATCCTGCTATGGTTAACTCCCTAGCTGTCTTGCGGAGCCAATCATCTGCTACTATCGGCTCGGTGCTACTGGAAAACACCGGCGAATTTAGCCTAAGAAAACGGGCTAAGTGGTGAACAGGTGGTGGTGGTGGTGGGTTGTTGTTGTTGTTCCCCTGATTCTGATTCTGGACTAGCAACTGCATCAATGTGTTCTGCTGCTGGATCAACTGGGTGAGCTCCGGTGGGAAGGAAAATCCGGGGTCACGTCTCGGAGGCATCTGAGGGTTTAGAAAAGATGAGATATAAGAATAGAGGGGGTCTAAAGAGAAAACACTACCCATATGCACATGAGGCAAAAGCAAACAATTCACTTCAATCAATCAAACAAGGGCATACAATTGATTTATCTATCGCAAAAGTGCTCGGACTACTATATTTACATGGTGGACTACTACTACTAATGAGGTGGTCTACTAGAAATATTCTTTGGTTGCAGACTCCATAATATCTGCTCCAGCTTCATCAACATAGTCATCATCGCTACTATCTGCTTTCGAGTCGGTGCCGTCGATGATGATGTAGTCTTCCGGGCTAATTTCCTGGGGTTCTTCGTCTTCATCTACTGGCGTAGGGCCTCCCATAAATATTCCAATCTTCTTGATCAGGTCGTCATTCTTCTCCACCAATACTTCAATTTCTTCTTGATAATCTTCACGTGTAGCCTTGAGTTCTTCCTCCAGTTCCTTGATTCTAGTCTTAGCCTTCTTCAGATCTATCATGTCGGCGCACATCTGGTTCTCCTGTCGTCGAATGTGCTGGTTTAACTCCTGGATAAAAGCTGCAATTGATCTATCCTTCCGGGTGTTGATCATCTCCCAGTGCTCATCTCGGTGCCCACAAATCTGGTAGATAGTATCCTTGAGATCCTTGCGGTAGACTTCTCCAATGCGTCCCATGGCGATGTGAGCTGCCATGCTCTTTCCTAGACTCCAAGTTGGTGCATCAAAAGAAAACTCTATGGGCTCAGTGACTGGCATGAACGTCCTTCCTGGAACTTGAACTTGAATCATCCAGCGCTCTTCTTCAGGTAAAGTGGCATTGTAGGTTCCCGTGAAGCTTGGTACTCCTATGTTCCGGTATCTAGTGACTTCCTTCAAGTGTCGTCCAAAGGGTGTATCTTCATCTGGTTGCGTGAACTTGTTCCTTGCATCCGCCATCCTAAAGAGTAGAAAAGGTGAGAGGTCAGAAGAGAAGAGAGTGAATAGTGATCTAGGTCTCTAACTTAGTGGTCGTGTCCTACAGTCAGCGTGTGCTCTGATACCATCTCTGTAGCGACCAGACCTCAAACAGTCTGATATCTGTGCTCCGGTGTCATCCCTGGATCAATAATGCTGACACCACACAGTACTCGGAGGATTTATAGCAGAGTAGCAATCACACACTTATTACATCGAGTGTCTCAAACGAGAACTTATTACAATAAATATGGCTTAAGGCCATCTAATAACGATAAAAGTGGAAGGCTTGGAAGATAGGTGAGTCCATCAACTCCAACGGCATCACTGAATATAGAACCACGACCTAAAAACTCCTTAATCGTCGTCTGAAAAGTCTGCAACATTAATGTTGCATCCTGAAATGGGTCAGCACTTGGAATATGCTGGCAAGGTAACACATAGAGAGTAATGGAATGAAACAGCTATACTATATGCATATTTTGCTGGTGGCAAGCTCTATGGTTACAGTTTTGCATAAAGCCAATTTTTCCCTACTTCAAAGGAATAAACTTATTTAACTATCATGGTAGTTGTTAAACATTGAGAATGGTTGACAGCATTCTCAATCCCAATTAAGCATCATCATTAAACATAACCCAACAAAATTAATTTAGAGTAACATGTTGAGATTCACATGAAAATCCAAGTACTAGATAGTCAAGATGTCCATAACCGGGGACACGGCTAACCATGATTAGTTTGTTACACTCTGTAGAGGTTTGCGCACTTTTACCCACAAGACTCGATCGCCTCCGTTTGGTTTCTCGCACTACAAGGTGTTTGAGAAGACGGATGACCGAGACATAGTCTTTCAGAAGCGCTAGCACCTTACGATCGGGTAGACCGTCCCACCTACATCCCCTACATCTGCTACTCTACGACTGTAAGAGTTCGCACAACTTAGTCAACTATGCTAGAGCCCATAATAGCTTGTGGCTGCACACGAAAGTTTCTAGTATGAATAGTCTCATGATCCCTTTGAGCCTGGGTGGCGGTCCAAAAGAAAACAGGCAAGTCCTGGAATACCCAGGTGCCTCAATCCACCCAGATGTGTGTTTAAGTTGCCACCTTAGATAAACCATTAATTAACAATCTCACATCTGTCATGGATATCACTCACCCAATCCACGTCTACTAGCATAGCATGGCATAATAAGCAAACGTAGAAGTAACTCCCAAAGGTTTGATAATAACAGGTAATAGGTACTACCTCATCTACTTCCCATCCCACAATTTAATTTGATCCTAATCATGCAATGTGTGAGGATTTATCTAATGCAATAAAACTGGGTAGTAGAAAAGGTATGATCAAAGTGTTACTTGCCTTGCTGATGATCCGCGAAACCTAACGATTCGAAGTAACAGGCGGCGCACTCTGGGTATTCTATCGCAGACAAACAAACAAGCATACAATAAGTACTCATCTAATGCACAGGTAAAACTCAAATAAGAGATCTAACTAGAAAGTTCAACTTAAGAACTCCGGTTGGCAAAAAGAATCAAATCGAACAAAGCAACGAAAGTCAAACGGCGAAAGAAAACAACTTCGTTCTAGTAATCTGGATCTAGGGCAAATTTTAAAGTAGAAAAAACTTGTTTAAGTTGGTTAAACGGATAGAGGGTTTCGAGACGAAACTCTAGGCGCTTGAATCGCCTGATTCCGATAAACGAGCGAAAAGTTATACTAAAACGAAAATCGGATCAGGAATCGCGATCAGAAAAATCGTGGATTTAATCCGAGAAAAAGAAAAACGACTAACGCTCGCTAGAATGAAGGAACGGACGAACGCTCTCTATTTAAATAAACCGGAAAACCGATCTATTTAAAAAAACCGAAACTAAAAAAACCGATGAAAACTAATCTTTTTTTCTCTCTTTTTTTACAACGGCATGGAAAACGAGGCGCGACGAACCTCGGCGGCGAGATCCGGCGGTGGCGGACGACGGCGGCGGCGCGGCGTCGGCGGCGGCGGCTTTGGGGCGGCTTGGGCGGATTAGGGTTTCCCCCGGGGGCCGGGCCTCGGCTTATAAAGCCCTCCCGGGCCAGTGTCCAGGTCGGACACGGCCCGTTAAGTCGGTTCGCATTTTTTTTAAAATTATTCCGCTCGGAAGAAAAATAAAAAGAAATACTAAACGGACTCCAAAAATTCCGAAATAAATTTTCACGGGGTTCTAAAATCAAGCCGCACAAGGTGAACATTTATTTGGGACCTAAATGCAATTTTGAAAAACGCACATTTTTTCTAAATTCAAATAAAACACCAGAAAACTCCGAAATAAAATCTTATTTGATTTATTATTAAATCCTCAATATTTCTTTATTTTGGGAAAGTCATTTTATTCCCTCTCTCATATTTTTGTAATAGAAATAATTGATGATAACATAAATAAAATCAAATGATCCTATTCTCAAAATTTGAGAAAACTCAAATATGAAACTAACGAAGTCCCCAACTCTCTCCGTGGGTCATTGAGTTGCGTAGAATTTCTAGGATCAACCAAAAAGCAAAATAAAATATGATATGCATGATGATCTAATGTATAACATTCCAAATTGAAAATTTGGGATGTTACAAAGTGTTTCGCATGTGTCCCGAGGCCATGTCTGTACATGCTAGGCTCATCAACACCCGTTGTATTCGAACGTTAGAATCTATCACACCCGATCATCACGTGGTGCTTCGAAACAACGAACCTTCGCAACGGTGCACAGTTAGGGGGAACACTTTTCTTGAAATTTTAGTGAGGGATCATCTTATTTAAGCTATCGTCGTTCTAAGCAAATAAGATGTAAAACATGATAAACATCACATGCAATCAAATAGTGACATGATATGGCCAATATCATTTTGCTCCTTTTGATCTCCATCTTCGGGGCTCCATGATCATCGTTGTCACCGGCATGACACCATGATCTCCATCATCGTGTCTTCTTGAAGTTGTCTCGTCATCTATTACTTCTACTACTATGGCTAACGCTTTAGCAATAAAGTAAAGTAATTACATGACGTTTATGTTGAGACGCAGGTCATAAATAAATTAAGACAACTCCTATGGCTCCTGCCGGTTGTCATACTCATCGACATGCAAGTCGTGATTCCTATTACAAGAACATGATCAATCTCATACATCACATATATCATTCATCACATCCTTTTGGCCATATCACATCACAAGGCATATGCTGCAAAAACAAGTTAGACGTCCTCTAGTTGTTGTTGCAAGTTTTTACGTGGCTTCTATAGGTTTCTAGCAAGAACATTTCTTACCTACGCGAAAACCACAACGTGATATGCCAATTTCTATTTACCCTTCATATGGACCCTTTTCATCGAATCCGATCCGACTAAACTGGGAGAGACAGACACCCGCTAGCCACCTTATGCAACTAGTGCATGTCAGTCGGTGGAACCAGTCTCACATAAGAGTACGTGTAGGGTCGGTCCGGGCCGCTTCATCCCACGATGCCGACGAATCAAGATAAGACTAGTAACGGCAAGTAAATTGAAAAAATCGACGCCCACAACTGCTTTGTGTTCTACTCGTGCATAAAAACTACGCATAAATCTGGCTCTGATACCACTGTCGGGGATCGTAGCAGAAATTTAAAATTTTCTACGCATCACCAAGATCAATCTATGGAGTACTCTAGCAACGAGGGGAAGGGGAGTGCATCTACATACCCTTGTAGATCGCTAAGCGGAAGCGTTGCAAGAACGCGAATGAAGGAGTCGTACTCGTAGCGATTCAGATCGCGGTTGACTCCGATCTAAGCGCCGAACAATGGCGCCTCCGCGTTCAACACACGTGCAGCCCGGTGACGTCTCCTACGCCTTGATCCAGCAAGGGGAGAAGGAGAGGTTGGGAAGACTCCGTCCAGCAGCAGCACGACGGTGTGGTGGTGGTGGAGGAGCGCGGAACTCCAGCAGGGCTTCGCCAAGCACTACGAGAGATGAGGAGGGAGAGAGCTAGGGCTGCGCCAAGAGAGAGATGATCTCGTGTATGTTGCAGCCCCCAATACCTCAAGTATATATAAGGGAAGGGGAGGGGCTGCGCCCCCATCTAGGGTTCCCTCCCTAGGGGTGGCGGCAGCCCCAAAACCCATCTAGGGTTGCGGCCAAGGGGGGAGAGAGAGGAGGCGCACCTAGGGTGGGCCTTAAGGCCCATCTGCCCTAGGGTTTGCTCCCCTCCCCTCTAGGAGGCACCTTGGGCCTTGGTGGGAGGCGCCCCAGCCCACCTAGGGGCTGGTCCCTTCCCACTATTGGCCCATGTAGGCCTCCGGGGCTGGTGGTCCCTCCCGGTGGACCCCCGGACCCCTCCGGTGGTCCCGGTACACTACCGGTGATGCCCGGAACACTTCCGACGGCCAAAACCATATTTCCTATATATTAATCTTTACCTCCGGACCATTCCGGAACTCCTCGTGACGTCCGGGATCTCATCCGGGACCCCGAACAACATTCGGTAACCGCATACATACTTTCCCTATAACCCTAGCATCATCGAACCTTAAGTGTGTAGACCCTACGGGTTCGGGAGTCATGCAGACATGGCCGAGACAACTCTCCGGTCAATAACCAACAGCGGGATCTGGATACCCATGTTGGCTCCTACATGTTCCACGATCATCTCATCGGATGAACCACGATGTCAAGGATTCAATCAATCCCGTATACAATTCCCTTTGTCTAGCGGTATAGTACTTGCCCGAGATTCGATCATCGGTATCCCGATACCTTGTTCAATCTCGTTACCGGCAAGTCTCTTTACTCGTTCCATAACACATCATCCCGTGATCAACTCCTTGGTCACATTGTGCACATTATGATGATGTCCTACCGAGTGGGCCCAGAGATACCTCTCCGTTTACACGGAGTGACAAATCCCAGTCTCGATTCGTGCTAACCCAACAGACACTTTTGGAGATACCTGTAGTGTACCTTTATAGCCACCCAGTTACGTTGTGACGTTTTTCACACCCAAAGCACTCCTACGGTATCCGGGAGTTGCACGATCTCATGGTCTAAGGAAATGATACTTGACATTAGAAAAGCTTTAGCATACGAACTACACGATCGTGTGCTAGGCTTAGGATTGGGTCTTGTCCATCACATCATTCTCCTAATGATGTGATCCCGTTATCATCGACATCCAATGTCCATGGTCAGGAAACTGTAACCATCTATTGATCAACGAGCTAGTCAACTAGAGGCTTACTAGGGACATGGTGTTGTCTATGTATCCACACATGTATCTGAGTTTCCTATCAATACAATTCTAGCATGGATAATAAACGATTATCATGAACAATGAAATATAATAACAATAACTAATTTATTATTGCCTCTAGGGCATATTTCCAACACTTTGCTCATCTATCCGGATCTGCTCCACCGAGAGAGACCGCGGCCTCTACGGAGTAGATCCATCTTAGATTCAAGACCCCTAACGGGAAGACCTTCATGACCTCCTCACGGAGAAGAACTTGCTACTTTTATTGTCCTTTGTTGATCGTGGATCGTGTATCTCTTTGTGTTTCGAGGATCTAGCAGATGTGTAATCGAATCTTGTCGGTTTGAGTGATTCCACTCGTGTTTCCCCTCATATTTTCCCCTCGTGTTCTTCGTGTTCTTCACGAGATCCGCTCCAATCGTGAAAGATCGTGCATCTAGGGTTCTACCCTACATCAAACCCACTTCCTATGCATAGGGATTTTGTGAGCAAACAATTTATGGGAGCAAGAATCAACTAGCATAGGAAGGTAAAACAAGCAAAACTTCAAGATTTTCAACACATAGAGAGGAAACTTGATATTATTGCAGTACCTACAAGCATATGTTCCTCTCTCATAATAATTTTTAGTAGCATCATGAATGAATTCAATAATATAGCTATCACGTAAATCATTCTTTCCATGATCCACGAGCATAGAAATTGTATTACTCTCCACATAAGCAAAAAAATTCTCATCCATAGTGGTGGGAGCAAATTCAACAAAATAACTATCATGATATTGAAAATTAAAATCATGATGAAAAGTTCCATAGTTATCATTATTCAATATAGCATACAAGTCATGAGCATAATCATCATAAATAGGAGGCATGCTTTCATCATAGTAAATATTCTCATCAAAACTTGGGGGACTAAAAATATCATCTTCATCAAACATAGCATCCCCAAGATTATGGCTTTTCATATCAATAGCATCATGTATATTCAAAGAATTCATACTAATAACATTTCAATCATGCTCATTATTCATATGCCAAAGATTTTATTGAATTCTTCTTCTATCAGTTGAGCACAATTTTCATTTCCATCATTTTCACGAAAGACAATACAAAGATGAATAATATGATGCAACCTCAATTCCATTTTTTTTGTCTTCTTTAATAGACCAAACTAGTGATAAAGCAAGAAACTAAAAGATTCAGTTGCAAGATATAAAGATATACCTTCATGCACTCACCTCCCCGGCAACGGCGCCAGGAAAGAGCTTGATGTCTACTACGCAACGTTATTTTTTAGACTTGTGTTGGGCCTCCAAGCACAGAGTTTTGTAGGACAGTAGCAATTTTCCCTCAAGTGGATGACCTAAGGTTTATCAATCCATGGCAGGTGTAGGATGAAGATGGCCTCTCTCAAACAACCCTACAACCAAATAATAAAAAGTCTCTTGTGTCCCCAACACACCAAATACGAACAATAGAAAACAGCAAGGTAACAAGTGACAAAAGTGGGCATAAATCGTATTGCAATGCTTGAAAATGTGGCCTAGGGTCCATACTTTCACTACTACAATATGTCAACAAAGCTAATCTAATTAGATCATATAACCATCCCTCAATGTGCGATGAATAATCACTCCAAAGTTTCTATCTAGCGGAGAACATAAGAAAAAATTGTTTGTAGCTATTCTTTTTGATCGATCTATCCAAGATTTCATACTAAAAGAACACCAAGTTATTCTTTCCGATCGATCTATCAAGAGTTCATACTAAGATAACACCAAGTTATTCTTTCCAATCGATCTATCAAGAGTTCGCACTAAAATAACACGAAAAGAAATTCAGATTTATAATACTCAATCCAACACAAGAAACATCAAAGAGTGACCCAAGATTTCTATCGGAGAAACAAAAGATGAGAACGTGCATGAACCCCTATTCATAGATTAACCCAATGTCACCTCAGGAATACGCTAGTTGAGTGCCAAAACATATCTCAAGTGAATCAATATAATACGCAATTGTCACCACGGGTATTCATACGCAAGACATATATCAAGTGCCCTCAAATCGATAAAAGTATTCAATCCGATAAGAATGAAATCTCAAAGGGAAAACTCAATTCATCACAACAAGATAGATAGGGAGAAACACCATATGATCCAACTATGTTAACAAAGCCCGCGATACATCAAGATCGTGCCATCTCAAGAACATGAGAGAGATAGAGAGAGGGAGAGAGATTAATCACATAGCTACTGGTACAAACCCTCAACCCCGAGGGTGGACTACTCCCTCCTCATAATGGTGGCCGCCGGGATGATGAAGATGGCCACCGGTGATGATTTCCCCCTCTGGTAGAGTGTCGGAATGGGTTCTAGATTGATTTTTCGTGGCTACAGAGGCCTGCGGCGGCGTAACTTATGATCTAGGGTTATTTCTGATGGTTTCTCTATTTATATGATTTTTTGGCATCGATTTCACGCAAAGATGGGCCTTGAGGTGAGCACAACCCACCATGCCACGGGTTGGGCTCCAGGCGTGCCCTGGTGGGTTGTACCCTCCTCGTGGATCTTCTGGCCCTACCACAAAGCTTCAGGGGTCTCTTTTGTTCCAAAAAAATCATCAAAAAGTTTCAGCTCATTTGGAGAACTTTCATTTCTGCACAAAAAACAACACGACGGTAGTTCTGCTGAAAACAGTGTCAGTCCGGGTTAGTTCCATGCAAATCATACCAAAACCATATAAAATTGTTGTAAATATGGCATGAATGTATTGGAGACGTATCAAGCCACCGTAGCATGCGCCCGTGCATGTCACCGTGCTCAACACAGATCCAGGAGCACGTAGCACCCATCTGTTACTCATGTCGTGCACTGTTTCATTTTAGTCATCGAGCCCGTGCTCCGACTGCCATTGCGATATAGTTTCCGGCGAGCTTTGGCCACCCCGCTCCCAGCCGCCTGCTTCCCTAGATGCGGACGAGCTCGAGCTACACCCTAGTGGCCTCAGCTCCCGCTCTTGTGGCCCATAGCACGGACATCATCGTGGTTGTGGTCACCGGCGATGACCTCACCGGCCTGAGCCACTGACCGGTGGGCACCGTCGGTTAGGACGTTAGTTACCGTCTAATTACCCCCAGTAACACTAATACATGGGCCCCATTGTCCACTAATTAGATAATTAGGCAAACTAACCACTGTTAGTTAACTGTATCACTAACTAGTGGGTCCCACAGGTCAGGTTTGACCCTGGCTGACTGTGTTGACTTGATGACGCAATGCTAATGTCATGCTGACATAGTAAACTATTTCCGGATTTAAATAAATCTAGATGATTTATTTATTTTTGAAATTGGCCGAAATTTCAAAAATTCATAGAAAATCAACCGTAGCTCAGTTTGAAATAATGTATATATGAAAAATTATGAGAAAAATTACATTTATCCATCTGTACATTTTTATGAATGGCAAGCCAACTTATACCTAATGTATAAGTGGAAACAAGTAAATGGCATTTTAAATACTTAACATTGGAGTTGCATTCAAACCTTTGGTTCAAATAGACTTCATCTAAATGGAATGTTAGATGCATTAGCTCAAACCACATCATATTGCCATGTCATGTTCATGCATCATATTGTTGCATATGTTGTGTATTGATTGTCCTTGGTACTCTCGATAGGTTCTGCCTCTGCGGGTGGCACCATGTACCTATCCGGGGAGCAATGCTCTACTCTTGATCTTACAGCCAAGCAACCCCCTTGAGCATTCTGATACAATCATGCTCTCTCCTCCTCTCTATTATTGTATAGGACAACAACGATTCAACTGTTACTTGTTTCGGTAGTTGAACCCATTCATCAACATGACCTGTCATTGTCACAGTAAATAGCTAAACCTTCCTAGCATGATTTGGAGTTGCTTAGGCCATGATGTGACTTTATCCATGCCATGCCGGCTATTTCATAGAGTTGTGTCAGGTCTGATTCATCGGGGGATGAATTGGAATATTGTGATCATGTTCTAATGTTGAGAGCCAAGTGTGTGAACAGGATTTGATAAAGGTACTAATGAGAGGACATGTAGGAGTACATGGTGGGTTATATTATTGAGACCGTCCTTAAGAACTTAGTTCTGTTTATGTTATCCAAGACTAGCTACTATCACACATTGGGTTCCGGTAATTGAACCCCTCTTAGCTTATTAATCGCCTTGATCTATGTCAAGGAGTTGCAACTAGTTTCTGGTGTTTCTAGGTCGTGTTGTTGGTCGACCAAGTGGCACCTGATAGGGGAGGCTTGGGGCAGATTAGGCACAGTGGCCCGGTGTACCGAGTGGCACCCGAATGGTGTGCTCGGGAACCCTGCACACATCGTTTGGGTCATGATGGAAACTTTGGTTGGACTTCCGTTGCAGGTTTAGTTCTCAAATAGGCGATAAACCCGGACTAGAGTATTGTGTGGTTAGTCAGTTTTTAGCTGACACCCTCGCTAGGCTTCCGCTTGAAGGTTGCCGAGATACAAGGCGTGTATATGGTGGTAAGTGGTGAGAGCTTGTGTCAAGAAGTGCACCCCTGCAGGGTTATAGAACTATTTTCAAATAGTCACGTCCTCGGATATGGACTACTTGGAGACTTATATGGTTAATAAACAACTTGAAGGGATACTCTAAAATGCGCAAGATAAGCATGAGTGCTATGGATGTCCTTCTCGTAGGGAGATGGGAGCGGATCCATAGTGGTGTATTGTTGTTGTGAGTAGTGGACTCATGCGCGCTTTCTCACCTCAAACAAAGTCGAAGTACATGATAGCCACTGAGTCAAAGCTGGCTTGCTGTAGTTAACCCCACAACACCCTTCTTAATAATGATCCATATGTAGTTAGTTCTGATGTAAGTCTTGCTGAGTACCTTCTTACTCACTGTTGCTTAATTTATGTTTCGTAGAGGACAGTTCGGTCTTACTAGTAGTTCCACATGGAAATCAATGTTGACTGAATAGCTCGTTTCCTAGCTACAATCTTGTACCTTTGGAGGGTCTCGTGCGTAATCAGGCTTCTTAGCCTTTTTCTTTTGTAGTTATTTGTACTAAGACATGTTTATGCTTCCGTTGCTCCTATGACTTTGTATGCTGGTTCATGAGGCCCAAGTTTGTAATATCATGTTATGTATGGCTCTTCTGAGCCTTTTAAATAAATACTTTGAGTCATAGAGTTATATTGTGATGCCATGTTATATCTACACATATCATGCATATTGTGTGTATGTTCTAAATGCATTGGTATGTGTGGGATTTGACACCTGGTTATCTACCTTCGGTAGCCTTTCCTACAGGGAAATGCCTCCTAGTGCTTCCATTGAGCCCCGGTAGTTCGCTAATGCTCCAGAACACATGGATTGATCAGCATGTATCCTTCTTTGCTCCCGTGTCTGTCCCTACGGGGACATGTCACGCGGTGTTTACTGGATTCCTTATAGGTTGCTATGACTCGGTTTCACACACTGATGACCAACACGTGGATTGATAAGTAACGTATGCATGTCCTTGTACGTTTGTGCCACCTTGGTTGATGATTAGTCATGTCAATCCTGGTTCTTTGTCATATGGATCCTAGGATCACAGTCATATACGTGAGCCAAAATACGCAAACGGTCCCGGCCAAGGTAAAGGCGGCAGCTATGGGTTACCTTGTGTGAGGCCGCAAAGTGATATGATGTGTTATTTGCTAGACCGGTGTGACTTAGAATCGTGGTCCCGACAATTAATGCCCTTGTATTCGTGGTGTGAAAGACATGAATTGGTCCATGATGAGAAAGTTCAGATTGCTTTCTAGATCTCTATGGAGATTAGTACGCGCATGACTAGCTTTGTTAGTGCTTCTTTTCCAAATGCTTACATGAAAAAAGGGGCTAGGCTAGGGCCCATGGTGGCTTTGCCAAACTAAATGTTGATGCATCATTTGATTAAGACCTGCTTAGGGGCACTGTTGGGGCAGTCCTAAGGGATGATAGCGGCAAATTCATTGGGGGTGGGAGGATCGATTGGTGTGCAAATATCCTAATGTCTGAAGCTTTGGCTCTCAGATTTGGTCTATCACTTGCACAAAGGGCGGGATGCAACCGCCTTTGTCGGGGGATTGATTCCGAACCACGGGTTCGAGCTCTGGGGCATGGCTTTGCATCTACTAGGCTACGAGCTAATCGCGACAAGGACACAAAGAGCTACCCAGGTTCGGGCCATCGTGCGGTGTAATACCCTACTCCTGATTCGTTGTATTGCTTGTGGACAGTGCTCTTAGAGCTACAGGGAGAGCTGGAGCTCTTTGGGTTTTAACAACCGCGCTAGGGTTTGGGTATGAGTCAATCCCCTGCTATAGTAGCCGCTCTGTACCTTATATAGATGCCTTGCGCCTCTTCCCTGAAAATATGAGCGAGAAAGGGCTACCATAGGGCGGCAATTTAAAAGGGGACAGGCGCCGGTGCTTCTCCAAACGAAAGGTGGTCTTTGCCTGCAAAAGGTCTTATCCATGACGCGCCAGGTGCTCCACGTTGACCTACGGCATGCCGCGCCACCATCTTGGTCTTCTATCACCGAAGGGGAAAGCTTTGGGACTAGGTTTGGGGGCAGGTAGGCACAGATTCCCCCTTAACACCGAAGGGGAAACTGTCCTGGCCGCGCAGGCTAGCGCCTGCCTGGACGATGTCACACATGTGACATGGCTCCTCGGGAGGCCTCGAGAGAGGGCGCCTCGCGAAGGAGGCCTCGCGAGGACGCTTGTACTAATGGTAGTTTCGTTGATGTCCTTCATAGGAGACAACCCCTCGCGGGGCAGGGCCCTCACAAGACTGCTGGCTTCGCGGCGCCCGTTGGTGGGCTGCCCCATGAGCTGGTCCGAGGGCCCTTCCTGGGCCGTAGGCAGGTGGCTCGTGGTAACCTGGTTCCCACCGGGCCGACAGCCTTGTTGTTAACTTTGGTAATTTGGAGGTCATTGACATCATGAAGAATGGAGGATAATTAGCAAGTGCGGCGACGACGGTTTTTGGCGACTGTTATCATTTTGCTTGTGATTTCTTTACTTCTAGGTTTGAGCATTATTGTGATGGAGTAGCTAATAAAGTCGCTCATGAGCCTGCTAGGCTGGCTAAATTCAAACAACAGTTGGTTGGTTTGAGGAGCCTTTAGATTAAATTGTAACCTTTCTTACTAACGATATACTTGTTATTTCAAATGAGTAAAGTTGGTGGCTTTTTTTTTAGAAGTAACTGCGAGTTTCATACTTCTCGGTCACTTTTTCCCGCCTTAGGTGCCAATTCAAAGCAATAAACAAAGGAACAAAGGTGACTGAAATTTCAAGAAAGAACTGGGCACATTCCCCCCCCCAACAAAGTTAGCAACGATAACGGATGACAAATGCGGTTTAAGGTTTGTTCATTTCCAGTCATTTCTGTTCAAAAAAGGAAAAAAAAAGAGGAAAATCGCACGGCCAGAAACAAAAATGACAGATATTTGTTTTGTTTTCAGTTGCCTGTTTAGTCGATCTTGCATTACTTGATAGGACAATTGCAAGCATGGGCGAAATTGGGCCTGGGGCAACTAGGGCTGTAGCCCCAGACGTGGCCCAACTAGCCCTTATACATATAGTACCAAATATTTTAGAATTTGGGATACAGAGAAGATTAGCCCCAGGCTTCACGTAGATGTAAGGCTTCAGCCCATTAGCCCAACTCAAGTGGATCGATCAAAACAGAAAATCAATCGCGCAGCCAGGAGTTAATAAATCAGCAGGCTTTCTAAAAAAATCGCGCAGCCAGGAAATCTATCGATGAGAACACGTTGACGCTTCGATCTGTCGCTCGCTCGTTCGGCAAGAAAAATAAAATCGCACTCCCGATAGGCGGAGAAACCCTCGCCTCTCTCAAACGGAGGACCCACGCGCTGCGCGGCTGTGCCGCCGCCGTCATCAGTCGTCAAGCCACGATTCCCCGCCGCGCCGGCTGCCGGATCCGGTGTCCTGTCCACCTGCCTCTGCTAGTCTCCTCCTTCTGATCTTCTCGAACTATTGCTAAACTACAGCGCACGCATAGGTAATAACTAATCTGTAACTCTGTATCATCTAATTATTTTCCCTAGTTTCTTTATATCAGGCAAACTCAGTGAATTGGCGGTGTTAAATTATATCTAGTCAGTTTTATTTCGTTGTCATAAGGAGATTAGATATCCAAGATGAAGAGGACCCATACAGTTGAAGCATTGATGATATTAAGATTATACAATGCTATCAAAAAATGAGAAAACGCAAGGGGCTACTACCTTGTGGAGTTCGTGTTAATGGTATATAATATGTTTGGTTTTTTTGCAAAATTTCATATGAACAATTGATTTATTCTATGTCCACTATCTTGATTTTAAATACTTGATTTTATGTTTGCAGATCCAGGTCCTTCTGCTATTGTTGGTGAAGAAACAATGACCTTGAATTAAGCAAGTCTCCACTAATTTGGTACCAAATCATTTTTGCAATGATGCACTTTGTTAAAATATTTGTTTAATGGAATTTCCTCTCCTACTAATAATGAATTTATATTTTGTTTTGAATGTGATTTTGTGGCATACATATAACGCACATTGATGCGCGTGGTATTTTGACATTATATTTAGACAGTTAGTTTTAGCCCTAGGCTTTGACAAATCCTGGTTCCGCCTCTGATTGCAAGCTACGTAGGTACTATTGCAAAGTTGGAATCAACATCAAGAAAAATGGATGGACTTGATGGATCGATCGATCGATCAATCAAATTAACGCCAAAAAGGAGAAGTGAGGCCACCTTTGCATGGGTCCCTCAGATCAGTCGAGTTAATAATCCGTCGACTACAAATATGGAGTACTCGTTAATAATCAGTCGACATTCTAGAAGGGGGTGGCGGTCTTGAGGTTGTGCACGATGTCCTGCACGGACCCGATGCTTGCGGCGAGGGAGATGAGGAGGCAGACGAAGCTCATGGCCTGCAGCCAGTACCACCGCCCCTCGCCGCGCCTGATCTTGAGTCTCGCGATGTGCATGCTGACAGGGAAGTAGACGGACAGCGGCCAGAAGCCTAGCGCGCCGATGAGCCCCAGCACGGCGTTGAAAAACGGCAGCAGCATCGCCACCAGCGTGGTGAACATGATGATGACGGTGCGCAACACCAGCTTGAGCGGCGCCACCGGCACTGACGAAGACGGCCGGCCCGGCACGCGCACATAGTACGTGGCGTTGATGATCTTGGCGTCCGGCCACCGGCACGCTACGTAGCTCTCCAGCCTCGCGAAGATGGGCTGCGCGAACACCTGGTAGGCGCCCGCGAGGTGCACGATGACGCACACGTTGGCGACGTCGACGAGCCAGTAGGGCTCGTAGAAGGCCAGACCCGTGAGGATGTTCCCGGGGGCATCGTTGCCGAAGGCGGCGTAGCCGGTGCAGCCCAGGAGGAGGTAGAAGACGGTGGTCATGCTGAGGCCGTAGAGCGACGCGCGCTTCATGGTCTTGTTCTCCGCGGGAGGAGATTTGAGAGTGTCCTGGATTTCGATGAGCACGTCGGCGAAGGTGTAGGAGAAGGCGATGTTGCCGAGGGCCAGGAGGACGTTGAAGGCCTTGTCACGGGGCGCGTCGACGCTGGCGCCGGCGAGGGTGCCGCGCACGTCGCCATGGGAGGCCCACTTGGCGGCGCAGAGGCCGAGGCTGATGAAGGAGTAGCCGAAGGAGGTGGCGACGGCGACGACGGAGAGCCAGGCGATGTTGTGGAGGCTGGGAAGCTGGGAGAGCAGCAGCTGCATTAGGCCGAACAGCACCATGTACGTGCTCCCCGACGAGTTGCATCCCGTCGTGCTGAAACCCGACCGGTGGAAGCAGTTGACTCGCTTCACCGCGCTACATACATGCATATTTATCATTTAAAATCTGGATGAATGTTAACCCAAAATAAATTCTGGATGAATGAATTACTACTGCCTCCGTATTAAAATACAACACGTTTTTGCTGTGCAAAAATCTGCAAAAATGTCTTATAATTTGGTACAGAGGTAGTATAATTTTATAATGGACATCATCTAGTACTCTATTTTTTTGTCGAAAGAATGAATTAACAACTCAACTAAAAAAGGAAGAATGAATTAATCAGATTTAAAAAGCAAAAGCAAAAGCAAAATCCCCATACGGTTACGCACCTAGCTAGTGTTGAAACCCTCTCGATCGTAGATGCCACGGCAAGCTTGGAATTTTTTGGCTCAAAGATGACATCCGGAGGCTGCGGCGGCATATGCTCAAGAAAAGAAAGATAGAGCTACCAGTGCAGGTGTGTTGATGTCACACGAGATACGTGCAGGTGTGTGCAACCGTGACGGATCCACCAACAAGCTGGTGGTGGTGTCACGCGCATAGCGTGCAGCGTGCATGCGTGCAGTGCAATCTTATGCGAGAATGCCAACGGATTCCCTCTCCGGCCTCCAGGGGATGCGTTATTTATGCATGCGTCACGCCCAAATCAATATCAATTTGCTGGGCTAACTAATCATAGTCCATTCTAGTGCTTGCAAAAAGAAAGAAGATAAAGAGTCTAGTGTACTTACACCATGCTGGTGCTTGCCGTGATGGTGTAGCCCACAAGCGTGCCCCACAGGTTCACGTACTGCGCACACCCGCACAGCAGCACGTTCTTCCGGCCTTCAACAGTTCATTATTAATCCATCAGCCATGCACGGGTTAGCTTTGAGCTTTGAGATTAATATGTAACTACGTCGATTAGTTACCAAGGTAGCACCGGACAGCGTCGATGTACTCCCGGTTGACGGCGCCGGAGACGGGGTCCGGGTAGCGGTAGCAGTTGGCCAGGAGGGTAGAGGTGTAGTAGGTAACGCAGGAGAAGCCCAAGAGGACGAGTGGGCCCACCACCCACCCCAGCTGCGCCACCGTCCACGCCAGTGCCAGCACGCCGGAGCCGACCACCGCCGCCACGATGTGTGACGTCGCCGTCCACACCGTCCCTGCGGCCAGGATGCCAATGTTGCAAATTCAGACTGATGCACATATTATCACTGCTAAAAGGAAACAAAAGAAAAGCCTCCCTATTGTTCGTCCTCTAGGCACATGCCATGTCATGACAGTGAGGTCTAACTAGCTAATTACTACATGCATGTTCCATTGGCTCACAATCACTACATCAAGTCCTTATGATCGACAGCATGCAAGACTTGATTGAATTAATCACACAAGTTAGGATCGCATACGTACCTTGCCTCTCATGATCATCACCTCCTTCAGAATCATACACTACTGATCTCCTCTCCATTTCCATCTCTCTCGTGTCTTCCCCTCTAGCTATGCTCCTCCACTCCTTATCACTCTTTCTCTATGACTCACTGAGTGCGTGCTTCGGCAGGAGCCACCACATATATATAGGCCCACCAGATGCTCCTACTTCATCGTCACTCCCTTTCCTCATAAAAACTCTAGTAGAAATACAAAGGAAAAAAGGGGATGAATAATTATAGCAAAGTTAAAGGTATTGTGCAGCCAGTCTCGATCGATCAATAGGCTTTATCAATCTACATCGACTCCAATTATAGAGAACGAGAGTCCTCTCATCCCGAGTGCGTGCACAACTACTAGCTAAAGATTTCTTAATCCGTCCACCAATCCTTCTTTTAGTTGGTGCAATTCTTGCAATTGATGAAATAAATATATTTTTCATGTTCGGAGGGTAGATGTGGATAGAAGCTATGACGAACATTCTTGACGGGTGTCGGCATACGACAATCTATGGGGCCGAGAACCCCTTCTATGTTCGGTGAGGGCACGTAGCACACAAAGAGCAACAACCATGAAAGAACTCGAGCATTTTACCCAGGTTCGAGCCGCAGTGTGCGTAAAACCCTACTCCTGCATTGGTGCATTTATGAGTATTTGAGTCCCACGTTTACAGAGAACACAACCTTGCCGGCAAGATCCTCGGGAGGTGTTACTAAGCTACTGCAAATGGGCAGGGTTTCGACCCTTGTAAAGGTTGCCATGGCCCTTCTTTTATACTAGGTGAAAGGGGTTACCACAGTGGCAAAACGGTCATTTACAGGGGTGAATAGTGGCTACAGTGTTAACATGCCAAACACTAACGGCATATGACAAAGGAATTAAATGCGCTATTAGGTGTCATGCTGGGACAGATGTCGGCATGGGAGCGCCGTTCCACCTATACCGTCAGCCCAGCTACCTTTTATTACTGTGACACGCCCCTGCACGGGTGTTAATAAAGTTGATCTTCTGGTGGTGGATCGCCACGTGCCCCGACAAGCTCTACCTAACCACCTGTGTGCCCGCCACCTGTCAGCAAAGTCCTGACAGGTAGGTGCAGCAAAGTGGTGGAGGGAACTTGGGCTTGTCGGTCTAGAACTTGTCGGCCTGGAGCTCGTTGGTGAAGTGGAAAACACCTTACCGAGAAGGTAGCTTCCCGGCAATACGAATCTTGAACTTAAGTACTTTTTTAGTACTTCTCGATGACCTACCTGGAGGTCTTCTTCATGATTTTATTTACCATGTGTTGAGTTCTTTGGAGTAGATCCATCTTCCGCCAAGCCCCTCCCGAGGTTACAACTAAGGATGGCAATTTTATCCACGGACATGGATACCCGCAGATACCCGGCCCAAATGGATAGTATTTGAGTATGTTTTTACATCCATAGACAGCACCCGAACCCGGTCTGGATATTCATGGGTAGGGCATGGACATAATTATGTATTCCTGGATATACCCGAACCTGACCTGATAGTATGACCAAGGTAGTCAGAATCCCGACTCGACTGCTAGAATCCTACGACTTCACGACCCTACGGAACCATGTCGATCCAAGTCCCACTATGAATCCGGATCAGGTAGAATCCATGTTGAGTCGCGATCCAAATCATAGAATCACATACCAAACTGTAGAATCCCGACTATGGTATGGACTATGTCCGATTCTACTAATTTATCTAAGCCGTTTGTTTAGTTGTAGCAGAATAGTATGCCATCATCCAAACCATTTTCACATGCCTCATGGCCCTTTATTCCCCTCCCAAGCCCAAATGCTCAGGCGTCGACACCTTTGATCTGGCTCTCAAAACCTAGATCAAAATTAAGGATCACACTTGTTGACAAATGGAATTGGCATGGGAAGGAGGATGCGTCAAGATTAATCGGAGCAGGAGAGCAAGACCCTTCAAGGTTAAGCACAACAGGGTGGATATACAATTGATCGGTTATTCACGTATTCTAAAAAACTGATAAGTAAATTTCATGCATCGAAGATTTCAATGTTCTATATATTTGCCTCTCATATATGTTCCATACATCCAAGCTAATAGTAGGTTAGCCATAAAAAGAAGTGGAATAGAACTTGGATCGATGTGTACGTCTTTGCTCTATATTTAGTGTCAAAACATTATAGAACCCATATAAATTTATTCTGTGGATACAAAATATCTTCTTTGAGTAAATCTAGTAGAATCCTCGATTCCACGACCCGATACTACGACTCAATTTTGTCTAAGGAAAATCGATCCGACTCCGAATCCCGAGTCTGACTACCTTGAGTATGACTCATGGGGCAAAATGCAGTGATCTACACTGACCCACCTTTTAGTGTAATGATTGACTCCAAACCAAATGAATGGCCCCCCTCCTCCCCCCTCTCCCTCTCCCCCCTCCGCTTTCCTCACACCCGTCCCCCTCCTGCCTCCTCCCCGTGACTCTAGCTCCTGCGGTGCTCCCAAGTCGCTGGTCGTCCCCGTCTCCGTTTCCCCTAGGCGTGGCTCCCCGGCGGCTCCCTCCTGTCCTTCCTTCCTTGCCCCTACTCTCCCATCCGGATAGGCAACAGGTTCTGGGCCCTTGACAGCGACGAGAGGGACTCTGATTCAGATCCTGGGCTCCCGTCCCCGGCCCCTCATTGGGATGTGGCCCCTGTGGTCGACAGGGCTGCGACGGCGCGCGCTAGGAAATTCGCGCCGGGGGGTCGGGGGCGGCCCGCCGCCGCCTCGATGGTGGATCCTGGGTGGTCTCGCATCTCCCGCCGCCATTGGAAATCTGGTAAGTTTGCCTACCCTTCTCCTGCGCATGGGGTTCTAAGGCCGGCGCCGGTGTGCGCCTCGTCTCTGGGTGTGGGAGATCTAGTGTCCTTCCCCTCTCCGCGGGCGGCAGCGGCTTTGCCGGTGGAGGTTGCATCGCCAGGCTCGGTGGCTATGTCGTCGTCGTCTGCCCTTGATTTGGTCTCTATTCCGGGGACTGGTGGGCCCCTCGGATCTATTTGTGGGACGGTTGGGCCCCTCTTTTTCTTCTCTATCTCTTTTCCCCCTCTCCCTGGGCTGGGCACTGGGCCGTCTGCGGCCCCAAACCCGTCCCTCTTGCCCACCCAGGCCCCGCAATGCGGGCCTGGTGTGCTCCGGGTATATATGGGTGCGCAAGGGATCTCTCCCCCCATTCCTAGAATTTCCTGCATCTCGCTCGGACGTGCAGCGTCTCCGTTTCCTCATCCGCACCTTCTTCAGATCCAGCCCTCCTCCTCCTCCTCTCTCCCTCTCGTTTGCGGTGGTCCTCTCCATGGCTAAGTCGCGGGGCTTTTCCAACGAGGTGGTCTCCGACAACAAGTGCTACCGCGAGGGCTCGGCGGAGGTGGCCTCAGATCCAGCGTAGGAGGTGTCACTACGGTCCAAGCTCGAGGCGGAGCAGGCGGCCCGCGTGGAGGCGGCTCGGGACCCTGAAGCCTGGGCTGCAGGGCTTTAGTGGCTTTAGTGGGATGAACAGGCCCGGGCATCGGCGGTGCAGGCGGTGGTTGATGGGCCCGCGTCCCCGGATCTGGTGGCGGGGCGCCCGCGACCACTGATGGTGGGTGGTCGCCTGGTGTAGCGGATCCATGGGAGGCGGCTACAACTTCGCTCTCTTCGAACACCCGACCGCCTCCTCCTTGGGGACCGGTGGCCCCTCCGCGTCCGCCGGCTCACGCGCTGGTGACGGGGTCAGGCTTTGCTGGTCTCCAGTCCCAGCGCGGTGGGTATGGCCCCCCACCCCAGTTGGCCAAAGCTCACCAGTTCTCCCCTTCTGATCCTTGTTCTTCTTTTGCGGGCCTAGGAGATAGCATTCTCCCTCCTGCTCCTCCCCTCCCGCCCCGTCTAGCCTCCTCTACTCCCAGTCCCAACTCCACGGTCACCCGCTTCGCCTGTCGTCAACCCGACCATTTCCAATCCCGCTACTTCAACCCCCCATTATGCCTCATTTGCAGGGCGGAGGGACACCTCGCCATTGACTGGCAATACTGGTACAAACCACCCTCCTTCGTTCATTACGGCCTTGTGCTCCCGGGCTGTTCCTTCTTCGCGCTCGATAGTGAGGTCCCGCTGGTAGTTGCGGCTCCCTTGCTTTCCAATGATGCGATTATCATATTTAAGGATCAGAGGATCTCTCCCCAGGTTCTGCTGGAGGAGCTCCAGGTGTGGGACATGGAAGATTAGGATTGGCAGGTGCGCTAGATGTCCGATGTTGAGTTCGTTGTAGTATTCCCCTCCAAGGAGAGCCTCAAGACGATTTCCTCCTGCACCAGCCTCACCCGTCCACTAAATCAACTGGTCGTCTCGGTCAAAGCTACGACTAGCGGTTCCAGATCTGTAGGCCCCCTGTCTGACATTTGAGTTCTACTGCATGATGTCCCTTCTGGTCTTCAGTCTGCCTCTTTTCTCATGTCATTTGGTATTCTGATTGGAAAACCTATTGAAGTTGATCTCAAATCATTGCAAAATCTTGGCCTTGCCCGTATCAAAGTCTGGTGCATTGATCCTCTCTGTGTTCATGGTGTGATCGATATCTTTCCCTCCTCTGCTGGATATCATCTCCGTGTCCGGGTCAAAGGGCGGAGGCTCAACATCCTCCCCCCCTCCGCCCCCTAGAGCCTCTACTCCTCCTTCTACTTCGGGTCCACGTGACAATGGCGATGCAAGTGGTGGCCCTGACACCCACTTTACCCGCTCTGAATGGGAGGACATGGGGTTGGAGGTGCGAGAGTTGTTCAAGGAAAATGCCCCGTTGGATGGTGCGTGGAAAGGTGCGGCTGGCACCAAGCAGGCGAGAGTGGAGGGACCGACTCCGGCTGCTTTGGATGCCTTTGCTGTTGTTGGCACTCTGGTCTTGGCTGCCTGTTCTAACCTGCTGGCTTGCCCCGTCTCTCGATCCCACTCTCGCATTGGGGATCTACCCCCCTCCTGTGATGCGGTGGCACATGCGAGCAAGAAGAAATCTTCCATCAAGAAGTTCTCCGCCAAGAGCAGGGCGTCATCGGGATCCAAGCAGTCGGCGTGCGGGGTTGTGCTGCCGGTTGGATGCCAACATGGGCGCGACATCTGGCTCTACATTAGGCGCTGCTATGCCCTCCCTGGTGGGCCGTATCGCATCAATTCGGTCTCCGACCTCCACCACCCGGAATAGCCGTCGGGTCATGGACAGTGGTGAGCTGGTGGCCGTTCGTGCGGAGCAGCGTGTGGTGGCTAAGGAACTTCCTCGCTCAGGTACCACCACCCCTTCCAATTCCGCCCCCTTCTCTAGTTCGGTTGGTTCTTCCTTCGCTTCCAGATGATCATTTGTTGCACGTTCTCTCGGATGTTGGGATTACTTTTGTTCCAGGGTGTGTGTCTTCGTCTTCTATTCTGGCCCTGATCCGTGCTAATGAGGTTGCCCAAGCCGCCATCGCCAAGGCCAAAGAGGCCGCCATTGCACTTGTTGCTTCCCTGGTAGAGTCTGGCACGCTGTGGTTGATCCTAGTAGGGGCCAGGGTCACCCAACTACTGTTAAACAGGGGCCTTCCAAGCGTTCAAAATCCGGTGCGGCCTTGTGTAGGTCGAGCCTCCACACTAAAAACATGTCTGCCAGATGAGAGCTTTATTCTGGAACATTATAGGTTTCTGTTGGGGAACGTAGCATGCAATTTCAAAATTTTCTTACGATCACGCAAGATCTATCTAGGAGATGCATAGCAACGAGTGGGGAGAGTGTGTCCATGTACCCTCGTAGACCGAAAGGGGAAGAGTTAGGTTAACGCGGTTGATGTAGTCGAACGTCTTCGCGATCCAACCGATCAAGTACCGAACGTACGACACCTCCGAGTTCAGCACATGTTCACCTCGATGACGTCCCTCGAACTCTTGATCGAGCAGACGGTCGAGGGAGAGTTTCATCCGCACGATGGCTTGGTGACGGTGATGGTGATATGATCCGCGCAGGGCTTCGCCTAAGCACTACCTGAATATGACCGGAGGAGTAAACCGTGGAGAGAGACGCCGCACACGGCTTGGAACAATTGGTGTGTCTCCAAGGGGTGCCCTGCCCACATATATAAAGGAGGCAGAGGAGGAGGCCGGCCAATAGGGGCGTGCCAAAGGGGGGAGTCCTACTAGGACTCCACTCCTAGTAGGATTCCCCCCTTTCCTTCTCATGGAGGGGAAAGAGGGAAGGGAGAGGGAAGGGAGAGGGAAGAGGAGAAGGAAAGGGGGGCACGCCCCTCCCCTAGTCCAATTCGGACTCCCTATGGGAGGGGGCGCCGCCACCCCTTGTGGGCTGCCTCCCCTCTCCCCTATGGCTCATGTAGGCCCAATACTCCTCGTCATGTCTGTGATCTCATCCGGGACTCTGAACAAACTTCGGTCACCAAAACACATAACTCATAATACAAATCGTCATCGAACGTTAAGCGTGCGGACCCTATGGGTTCGAGAACTATGTAGAAATGACTGAGACACATCTCCGATCAATAACCAACAGCGGAACCTGGATGCTCATATCGGTTCCTACATATTCTATGAAGATCTTTATTGGTCAAACCGCAATAACAACATACGTTATTCCCTTTGTCATCGGTTTGTTACTTGCCCGAGATTCGATCATCGGTATCCTCATACCTAGTTCAATCTCGTTACTGGCAAGTCTCTTTACTCGTTCCGTAATGCATCATCCCGCAACTAACTCATTAGTCACATTGCTTGCAAGGCTTATAGTGATGTGCATTACCGAGAGGGCCTAGAGATACCTCTCTGATGCTCGCAGTGACAAATCCTAATCTCGATCTATGCCAACCCAACAAACACCTTCGGAGACACCTGTAGAGCATCTTTATAATCACCTAGTTACGTTGTGACGTTTGATAGCACACAAGGTGTTCCTCCGGTATTCAGGAGTTGCATGATCTCATAGTCATATGAACATGTATAAGTTATGGAGAAAGCAATAGCAACAAACTAAACGATCATCGTGCTAAGCTAACGGATGGGTCAAGTCAATCACATCATTCTCCTAATGATGTGATCCCGCTCATCAAATGACAACACATGCCTATGGTCTAGAAACTTAACCATATTTGTTTAATGAGCTAGTCTAGTAGAGGCATACTAGGGACACTTTGTTTTGTCTATGTATTCACACATGTATCAAGTTTCCGGTTAATACAATTCTAGCATGAATAATAAACATTTATCATGATATAAGGAAATATAAATAACAACTTTATTATGCCTTTAGGGCATATTTCCTCCAGTCTCCCACTTGCACTAGAGTCAATAATCTATATTACATTGCAATGATTCTAACACCCATGGAGTCTTGGTGTTGATCATGTTTTGCTCGTGGAAGGGGCTTAGTCAACGGGTCTGCAACATTCAGATCCGTATGTATTTTGCAAATCTCTATGTCCCTCCTTGACTTGATCACGGATGGAGTTGAAACGTCTCTTGATGTGTTTGGTTCTCTTGTGAAATCTGGACTCCTTCGCTAAGGCAATTGCTCCAGTATTGTCACAAAAGATTTACATTGGACCCGATGCATGTAGCGACCCAACCTCAGATGGTCAAGCCTCTGTGCTTCAGTGTCATCCCTGGATCGGTAATGCTGACACACACAGTACTCGAAGGATTTATAACAGAGTAGCAATCACACACTTATTACAACGATTGTCTCAAGAGAGAACTTATTACAGTAAATATGGCTTAAGGCCATCTAATACGATAACAGCGGAAGGCTTGGAAGATAAAGTGAGTCCATCAACTCCAACAGCATAGCTGAGCTGCACGGCAACGACCTAACGAACCTTACTCCTCTGAAAAGTCTGCAACATAATACGTTGCAGCCGGAAAATGGGTCAGCACATGGAATATGCTGGCAATATAACACAGTAGAGCAAGAACAGAATAATTCTATCACTACATGCATATTTGGCTGGTGGAAAGCTCTATGGTTATAGTTTTTTTGCGAAAAGCCAATTTTTCCCTACAACAAAGGAATAGATTTTAACTTAACTATCATGGTAGTTAAAACATCATTGAGAAGGTTCCTCCAACTCAATCCCAATTAAAGTGATTAACATCCCAACAATATTAATTAAAAGTGATGAGATACATGTGATAACCCAAGTACTAGATACTCAAGAATTGTCCATAACTGGGGACACGGCTAACCATGATTAGATTGTACACTCTACAGAGGTTTGCGCACTTTTCCCCACAAGACTCGATCGCCTCCGTTGGATTTCTCGCACAACAGGGTGTTTGAGAAACGGATGACCGAGACACAGTCTTTCAGAAACATTAACTCTCTACTCCGGACAGACCATACCAAACCTACATCCCACTACCTGCTGATCTGCCTCTTCAAGAGCTTCACGTAACTTACTCAACTATGCTAGATCCCATAATAGCTTGTGGTTGCACACGGAAGTTTCTAGCATGAATCATCTCAGTTCCCTTTGAGCCTGGGTGGCGGTCCATAGGAAGATCATACAGGTACTCCGGGATTTCCAAAAAAATACAGGCAACACTGGGTACTCCAGATGCCTCAATCCACCTAGCTGTTTGATTAAGTTGCCACCTTAAGTTGAACCGTTAATTTAGCAAACTCACATCTGTCATGGATTTCACTCAAACCCAAACCACGTCTACGAGCAAAGCATAGCATAGTAATATAAGCAACGCGTAGAGTAACTCCCAAGGGTTTTGAATGTAACAGGCAACAGGTTCTACCTCATCAACTACTTCCCAACCCACAAGTTAATGACATCCTAATCATGCAATGTTTGAGGATTGGAACTAATGCATAAAAACTGGGTGATAAAAGGGTATGATCAAAGTGTTACTTGCCTTGCTGACGATCTGCGAAACCTAGGGACTCGTAGTAGCACGCTTCGCACTCCGGGTGTTCTATCACAAGCAAATAATAGCATACATAAGTAACAAGCAATGATGCACAAGCAAAACTCAAATAAAATAGGTTGACCAGAACGTTCAAATTAAGAACTCCGGTATGCAAAAAGAATCAAATCAAACGGAGCAACAAAACTCAAACGGCGAAAGAAAGAAGCTTCGTTTACTAATATGAAACTAGGTCAAATTTTACAGTAGCAAAAACTTGTTTGAGTTGATTAAACGGAAAGAGGGTTTCGAGACGAAAATCTAGGTGCTTGAATCGCCTGATTCCGACTAACGAGCGAAAAGAAAAGCAGAAACTAAGATCGGATCAGAAATGGCGATCAGAAAAATCGCGGGATAAATCCGATAAAAGAAAACTCACGAACAGACTAACGAACGAGCGTTCGTTAGCTGTAACTAACGGGCGAAAACCATTCGTTAAAATAAACGTACGGACGAACGTCCGCTAACTAGAGAACCGAAAAAAAACCCGGCGAAACAAAAAAAGTGGATCTAGGGTTTCTAAAAAACCGGACGGTTTTTATATAAAAAAACGGCGGTGGAGTCCGGCGGCTACCTCCGAAGAGGGGGCTCCGGCGAGGCGAGGTGCGAGTGACGGGGCGGCGGCGGCGCTCGGCGGCGGCGGCGGCTAGGCGGCGGGGCTTGGCGCGGCGCGGGGCGGCGGTGGCTGCGGGCGGCGGTGGTGGCGGTGTGGTGTTGGGGTGGCGGGGGCGGCGGTATATAAGGGCGGGGCGGCGGCGGCTTGGAGTAGGGGCCAAGGCGGGGCGGCGCGGAGTCCAACTTGGACTCCGGTCTGAGTGGCGGCAGCGGCGGCGCGTGCGTGTGCAGGAGGCGGCGGCGGCGGCGCGTGCGTGTGCAGGAGGCGGCGGCGGCGGCTGGGTCGGCCTGGCTCGGCTGGGCCTTAGGCCCAGTCGGGCGCGAGAACTTTTTTTTAAAATAATTTCACCGACCGAAATGAAATTCTAGAAACATAAATAAAAATCTAAAAATGCCAAAATAAATTTTCACCGTCTAAATAAAATATTTAGAACGAGATGAACATTTTCTTGGCCCTAAAATGCAATTTTAAAAAACATGCAATTTTTTCTAATGCAAACAAAATTGCAGAAACATCCAAACAAAACAAATATTTGATTTTAATAGTTTTCCTCCAATATTTCAATTATCTTGGAGAAGTCATATTATCTCCTCTCATATATTTTAGTATGAAATATTTTTGGAGAGAAAAAAATTAAAACCAAAATCCTCGTTTCAAAATTTGATAAAATCAAATTTGAAAACCGGGAAATCCCCAACTCTCTCTGAGGGTCCTTGAGTTGCTTAGGATTTTGAGGATCGCGAGACGAAATGCGAATAAAATATGATATGCAGTGATGATCTAATGTATAACATTCCAAATTGAAAATTCGGGATGTTACAAACCTACCCCCCTTAAGATGAATCTCGCCCTCGAGATTCGGGTTGGCTAGAAAATAGGTGTGGGTGGTCTTTTGCGGAGATCATCCTCTCGTTCCCAGGTGGCTTCATCCTCGGTATGGTGGCTCCACTGAACTTTGCAAAACTTGATAACCTTACTGCGGGTGACTCTGCTGGCAAACTCAAGAATCTTAACTGGTTTCTCCTCATAAGTCAAATCATTGTCCAACTGTATCACCTCCAGGGGTACTGTATCTCTTAGCGGTATATCTGCCATCTCAGCATGACACTTCTTCAGCTGTGAGACGTGAAACACGTCATGAACTCCTGACAATCCCTCGGGTAACTCCAACTTTTAGGCAACCTCTCCCATCCGTTCCAAAATACGATACGGTCCTACAAATCTCGGGGCTAACTTTCCCTTAACTCCAAAACGTTTCACTCCTCGCAAGGGTGATACTCGCAGATATGCTCGATCTCCAATTTCATAGGTTACCTCTTTGCGTTTTGAGTCTGCATAACTCTTCTGCCTGGACTGAGCAATCTTCAGTCTGTCACGAATCAATTTAACCTTCTCCTCAGACTCTTCTGCCTGGTCCAAACAACTGTCGGTCTCCTACCTCATCCCGCATTAACAGTGTTCTGCACCTTCATCCATACAGGGCTTCAAACGGTGCCATCTTCAAACTGGCTTGATAGCTATTGTTGTATGAAAACTCTGCGTATGGAAAATTGTCATCCCAACTAGATCCATAATCTAGCGCACAGGATCTCAACATGTCCTCCAAATTTTGGTTGACTCTCTCTGTTTGTCCATCCGTCTGCGGGTGAAATGTTGTACTAAACTCCAATCTCGTTCCTAAAGTCTAGTGCAACTGGTGCCAAAACTTTGAGGTAAACTGTGTTCCTCGATCTGATACGATGGTCCTCGGAACTCCATTCAGACATACTATCCTGGACATATATATATTGGCCAACTTTGCACTTGTATATGTGGTTTTTACTGGGATGAAGTGAGCTACTTTGGTCAAGCGATCAACTACTACCCATATGGAATCATATCCTGCTTTGGTCCTGGGTAATCCGGTGATAAAGTCCATGCCCAGTTTGTCCCACTTCCATTCGGGTATCGGCATAGGCTGTAACAGTCCTGCTGGCTTCTGATGCTCTGCCTTCACACGCTGACATACATCACATACGGCTACATACTCGACAATATCCTTCTTCATACCGGTCCACCAGAAACGTTCCTTCAAATCCAAATACATCTTGGTGTTTCCGAGGTGTATCGAATATGGTGAGTCATGGGCCTCTTGAAGTATTAACTTCCTGATCTCCTGGTTATTGGGAACATAAACTCGGTCCTCAAACCACAAGGTATCATGCTCATCCTCACAAAAACCTTTGGCCTTTCCTTTGCCCATCTTCTCCTTTATCTCGGCAATCTCTTTGTCATCCTTCTGAGCTTCCCGAATTTTGTCCAGCAATGTCGACTGGACCTCCATTGTTGCAATAAATCCTCTAGGAACAATCTCCAATCGAAGTTCCATGATGTCCTCTGCCAATTCCTTCGGCAGTCCCTTGCTTTCAAGGATATTAGCATAACTCTTCCGGCTCAAAGCGTCTGCTACGACATTGGCCTTTCCTGGATGATAGTGTAGCTTCATGTCATAATCCTTTATAAGCTCCAACCATCTCCTCTGTCGAAGGTTGAACTCCTTCTGGGTGAAAATGTACTTCAAGCTCTTATGATCCGTGTACACATCACAACGGTTTCCAATAAGGTAATGTCTCCAGGTCTTCAATGCATGCACTACGGCTGCTAACTCCAAATCATGCGTGGCATAGTTCAACTCATGAGGTTTTAGTTGTCGTGAGGCATACGAAACAACCCTCCCGTCCTGCATAAGCACACATCCAAGTCCTAAGCGTGAGGCATCGCAGTACACTTGGAACTCCTTATGTATATCTAGCAGTGTTAGCACTGGCGCTGTAGTCAAACGTTTCTTCAACTTCTGGAAACTTGCCTCGCAATCTTCTGTTCATTTAAACTTAGTATCCTTCTTTAACAGTTCAGTCATTGGCTTTGCAATCTTGGAAAAGTTCTCAATGAACCTCCGATAGTAACCTGCGAGTCCAAGAAAACTGCGGATCTCGCTAACTGAAGTGGGTGCCAACCATTCAGTGACTGACTGAATTTTGCTGGGGTCTACTGCTATACCTTCTCCCGATATAACATGTCTAAGGAACTCGACTTCCTTCAACCAAAACTCGCATTTGCTAAACTTAGCATTCAACTGGCGTTCGCTGAGTTTCTCGAGAACTAAGCGCAAATGCTCCTTGTGCTCCTCCTCGTTCTTCGAGTATACCATAATATCATCAATAAACACCACAACAAACTTGTCCAAATACTCCATGAACACCTTGTTCATCATGCTCATGAAATAGGCAGGGGCGTTAGTCAGTCCAAATGACATGACCGTGTACTCGTATAATCCATATCGTGTTGTGAACGTTGTCTTCTGTATATCCTCCTCTCGTATCTTCAACTGATGATACCGCGATCATAAATCGATCTTTGAAAACACTTTAGCTCCTTGCAACTGATCAAATAGATCGTTGATCATAGGCAGTGGGTACTTGTTCTTAATAGTCACTTCATTTAATGCTCGATAATCAACTACCATCCTCAGGGATCTATCCTTCTTCTCAACCAAAAGTACCGGGGCTCCCCAAGGTGATGAACTTCTTTGGATGTATCCTTTCTCCAATAACTCCTTGATCTGTTTCTTAATTTCCTCCAGATCATTTGCGGGCATCCGATAGGGTCTCTTGGATATTGGTCCTGCACCTGGCAATAGCTCTATCAAAAACTTAATGTCTCTATCTGGTGGCATGCCTGGTAACTCCTCTCGAAAAACATCTGGGTAATCCTTCACTACAGGAACTTCCTCCTGAACAACTCCCGTAAGGGCATTCACTTGACTCCTCCTAGGCACATGCCTAGATACATACTTAATCCTTTTTCCTTCCGGGGTGGTGAGATAAATCGACTTACTAGCACAGTCAATGCTTCCTCCAAATTTTGACATCCAGTCCATACCCATATCACATCCAATCCTTATGATTCCAAGATAATTAGGTCGGACGGAAAAATATGTGTACCAATGGTTAAGGGTATTTGGTCACACCATTGGCTAGCCATATACTCTGCTCCGGGTGAACTCACTAAAAGAGGGGTCCTAAGGGTTTGGGTTGGTAGTTTAAACTTATCCACAAATCCCCTTGATATGTATGAATGTGATGCACCAGTATCGAAAAGAACAAGAGCAGTAAATGACTTAACCAAAAACTTACCTATTACCGCGTCTGGCTGCTCTTCAACCTCCTCCACGTTAACGTGGTTCACTTGTCCTTTGTTGAATGGATTTGGCTTCTTCCCAGCGCTCCCATTTCCATTTCCATTCTTTCCTTCAGGGCATTCCATGGCGTAGTGTCCAGTCTTCCCGCACTTGAAACATGTAACATGACTTAAGTCCCTTTTGGCGGGTGTGGCTGGGTTGGGGCGGTTATGATTATTGTTGGTTCCGTTCCCATTCCCATTCTTAGATCCATTGTGGTTATGCGATCCTCCAGTGTGGTCGTGACCTCCATGGTTATGAACAAGTCCTCCCGAGTTCGGGGTTAGGCGAGGCTTCTGCTGAGCTCCTGAGTTATACTTCCCTTGTCCATACTTTCGCTTGCGGCTCTCAATCTGCTGCTGCTTCCCTTCAATCATAAGAGCCTTATCTACCAACTCCTGGTAGTTTTTGAAGGTTGCTACCATCAACTACATGCTCATCTCATCATTCAACCCTTCCATAAACTTCTCCTGCTTCGCGGCATCTGTGGCCACATCATCAGGGGCATAGCGAGATAACTTGCTAAAATCGTCCATGTACTGAGCCACAGTACGGTTCCCCTGGCGTAAGTTGCGGAACTCCCACTTCTTCATTTGCATAGCTCCAGTGGAGACATGGGCAGTGCCAAAAGCTTGCTGAAACTGGTCCCAAGTGACGTTGGCTATAGGAAAAGTGGCTGTGTAATTCTCCCACCATGAGGCTGCTGGTCCATCCAATTGATGTGCGGCAAAGCGCACTCTCTCAGCATCTGTGCAACCTACGGTGGTCAACTCCCTTCCAATATGGTAGCCAATCATCCGCAACTATGGGCTCGGTGCTACTGTAAAACACCGGCGGCTGTAACCTTAGAAAACGGGCTAGATTGTCCACGGGCGGCGGGTTGTTGTTGTTGTTGCCCTGATTCTGAACTAGCAATTGCATCAACGTATTCTGCTGTTGGATCAACTGGGTGAGCTCCGGTGGGAAGGCAAAACCGGTGTCACGTCTTGGAGGCACCTGAGGGGTTTAGATGGAAGAGATTTAGAATAGAAAAGAGGTCTAATGAGAAAACACTACCCGTATGCACATGAGACAAACACAATCATTTCACTCAATCAATCAAGCAAGGGCATACAAACGATCTAGAACTATCACACAAGTGCTCAACTACTACTAAATACATGGGGGAATACTAGTGATATATGGTAGTCATCTAGAAATTTTGATCGGTGGAAGACTCCATGATGTCTGCTCCAGCTTCGCCTTCAAAGTCATCATCACTAGGATCGGAATCGGTATCATCGATGATGATGTAGTCCTCGGGGTGTATCTCCTTGGGTTCTTCTTCTTCTATTGGTGCTGGTCCTCCCATGAATACTCCAATCTTCTTGACTAAGTCGTCATTCTTCTCCAGTAGTGTCTTGATTTCCTCCTCATATCCATCGCGTGTAAACTTGAGTTCTTCCTCCAGCTAAATGATCCTAGTCTTCGCCTTCTTCAAGTCCATCATGTCCGCGCACATCTGGTTTTCCTGACGTCGGATGTGTTGGTTTAACTCCTGGATGAAAGCTGTAATGGATCTATCCTCCCTGGTGCTGATAACTTCCCATTGCTCGCCTCGGCGCCCACATATTTGGTAAATAGTGTCCTTAAGCTCCCTGTTGTAAACTTCTCCAATGCGTCCCATGGTAATGTGGGCTGCCATGCTCTTGCCTAGATTCCAGGTGGGTGCTTCAAAAGAAAACTCTATGGGTTTAGAAGTTGGCGAGAACGTCCTTCCTGGAACTTGTACTTGAATCATCCAGTGCTCCTCTTCAGGTAAAGTGGCGTTGTACGTCCCGGTGAAGCTTGGTATTCCAATGTTCAAGTACCTAGTGACTTCCTTCAAGTGACGTCCAAAAGGTGTGTCTTCATCCGGTTATGCAAACATGTTCTTCATCTCCGTCATCCTAAAGAGTAGAAAATGGAGAGGAGTCAGAAATGAGAAGAGAAGAGTGACCTAGGGTTTATCTTAGTGGTCGTGTCCTACACTCAACGTGTGCTTTGATACCATCTTGTAGCGACCCGACCTCAGATGGTCAAGCCTCTGTGCTTCAGTGTCATCCCTGGATCGGTAATGCTGACACACACAGTACTCGAAGAATTTATAACAGAGTAGCAATCACACACTTATTACAACGAATGTCTCAAGAGAGAACTTATTACAGTAAATATGGCTTAAGGCCATCTAATACGATAACAACGGAAGGCTTGGAAGATAAAGTGAGTCCATCAACTCCAACGGCAAAGCTGA
The DNA here is from genome assembly GCF_003073215.2 of Triticum urartu. NCBI lineage: Eukaryota > Viridiplantae > Streptophyta > Magnoliopsida > Poales > Poaceae > Triticum > Triticum urartu. Next base: position 216,920,209 of record NC_053026.1, read on the forward strand.
GCTGCACGGCAACGACCTAACGAACCTTACTCCTCGTCTGAAAAATCCGCAACATAGTACGTTGCAGCCCGAAAACGGGTCAGCACATGGAATATGCTGGCAATATAACACAGTAGAGCAAGAACAGAATTATGCTATCACTACATGCATATTTGGCTGGTGGAAAGCTCTATGGTTATAGTTTTTTTGCGAAAAGCCAATTTTTCCCTACAACAAAGGAATAGATTTTAATTTAACTATCATGGTAGTTGAAACATCATTGAGAAGGTTCCTCCAACTCAATCCCAATTAAAGTGATTAACATCCCAACAATATTAATTAAAAGTGATGAGATACATGTGATAACCCAAGTACTAGATACTCAAGAATTGTCCATAACTGGGGACACGGCTAACCATGATTAGATTGTACACTCTACAGAGGTTTGCGCACTTTTCCCCACAAGACTCGATCGCCTCCGTTGGATTTCTCGCACAACAGGGTGTTTGAGAAATGGATGACCGAGATACAGTCTTTCAGAAACATTAACTCTCTACTCCGGACAGACCATACCTAACCTACATCCCACTACTTGCTGATCTGCCTCTTCAAGAGCTTCACGTAACTTACTCAACTATGCTAGAGCCCATAATACCTTGTGGCTGCACACGAAAGTTTCTAGCATGAATCATCTCAGTTCCCTTTGAGCCTGGGTGGCGGTCCATAGGAAGATCACACGGGTACTCCGGGATTTCCAAAAAAATACAGGCAACACTGGGTACTCCAGGTGCCTCAATCCACCCAGTTGTTTGATTAAGTTGCCACCTTAAGTTGAACCGTTAATTTAACAAACTCACATCTGTCATGGATTTCACTCAAACCCAAACCATGTCTACGAGCATAGCATAGCATAGTAATATAAGCAACGCGTAGAGTAACTCCCAAGGGTTTTGAATGTAACAGGCAATAGGTTCTACCTCATCAACTACTTCCCAACCCACAAGTTAATGACATCCTAATCATGCAATATTTGAGGATTGGAACTAATGCATAAAAACTAGGTGATAAAAGGGTATGATCAAAGTGTTACTTGCCTTGCTGACGATCTGCGAAACCTAGGGACTCGTGGTAGCACGCTTCGCACTCCGAGTGTTCTATCGCAAGCAAACAATAGCATACATAAGTAACAAGCAACGATGCACAAGCAAAACTCAAATAAAATAGGTTGACCAGAAAGTTCAAACTAAGAACTCCGGTACGCAAAAAGAATCAAATTAAATGGAGCAACGAAACTCAAACGGCGAAAGAAAGAAGCTTCGTTTACTAATCTGAAACTAGGTCAAATTTTATAGTAGCAAAAACTTGTTTGAGTTGGTTAAATGGAAAGAGGGTTTTGAGACGAAACTATAGGCGCTTGAATCGCCTGATTCCGACTAACGAACGAAAAGAAAAATAGAAACTAAGATCGGATCAGAAATCGCGATCAGAAAAATCGCGGGATAAATCCGATAAAAGAAAACTCACGAACAGACTAACGAACGAGCGTTCGTTAGCTGTAACTAACGGGCGAAAACCATTCGTTAAAACGAACGTACGGACGAACGTCCGCTAACTAGAGAACCGAAAAAAACCCGGCGAAACAAAAAAAACGGATCTAGGGTTTCTAAAAAAACCGGACGGTTTTTATATAAAAAAACCGGCGGCGGAGTCCGGCGGCTACCTCCGGCGAGGGGGCTCCAGCGAGGCGAGGTGCGGGTGATGGGGCGGCGGCTCGCGGGGCGGCGGCGGCGCTCGGCGGCGGCGGTGGCTAGGCGGTGCGGGCGGCGGGGCTTGGCGCGGCGCGGGGCGGCGGTGGCTGCGGGCGGCGGTGGTGGCGGTGGGGTGTTGGGGTGGCGCGAGCGGCGGTATATAAGGGCGGGGCGGTGGCGGCTTGGAGTAGGGGCCAAGGCGGGGCGGCGCGGAGTCCAACTCAGACTCCGGTCCGAGTGGCGGCGGCGGCGGCTGGGCCGGCCTGGCTCGGCTGGGCCTTAGGGCCAGTCGGGCGCGGGAACTTTTTTTTTAAATAATTTCGCTGACCGAAATAAAATCCCAGAAAAATAAATAAAAATCTAAAAATGCCAAAATAAATTTTCACCGTCTAAATAAAATATTTAGAACAAGATGAACATTTTCTTGGCCCTAAAATGCAATTTTGAAAAACGTGCAATTTTTTCTAATGCAAACAAAATTGCAGAAAAATCCAAATAAAACCAATATTTGATTTTAATATTTTTCCTCCAATATTCCAATTATCTTGGAGAAGTTATATTATCTCCTCTCATATATTTTAGTATGAAATATTTTTGGAGAGAAAAAAATTAAAACCAAAATCCTCGTTTCAAAATTTGATAAAATCAAATTTGAAAACCGGGAAATCCCCAACTCTCTCTGAGGGTCCTTGAGTTGCTTAGGATTTTGAGGATCGCGAGACGAAATGCGAATAAAATATGATATGCAGTGATGATCTAATGTATAGCATTCCAAATTGAAAATTTGGGATGTTACAATGCACTAGGTATTACACCTAGATCGGATATGAACTCCTTCATACAGACTCCTTCATTTGCTGCTTCCGAAGCAGCTATTGAAAGTGCGTTATATCGACTAGAGGGGGGGGGGGGGGGTGAATAGGCGATTTTTATGAAAGTCTTCAAAACGTGAGAGTTATGAAGACAAACAGTGAAGATTATGCCTATTACTATACAGCGGAAGTTAGATTACACTAGGCAAGCCATGGTCAAGTATTCAATAAAGTGAAAGCATAGTGACACAAGCTTCAGTGTAATAAGGATCAGGTAGGAAGAAGTTATGAAGCCAATCAAATCATACAGTTATGTTGTGAAGACAAAAGATAGAGCAAGCATGCAATGGCTTCACAATGAATAACAGTAAGTGCGAAAGGAAGTGAAGATGAAACCAGTGACACGTTGAAGACAATGATTTGTTGGACCAGTTCCAGTTGCTGTGACAACTGTACGTCTGGTTGGAGCGGCTAGGTATTTAAACCAAAGGACACACAATCCCGGACACCCAGTCAAGGACACTTAGTCCAAGACACCCAGTCCTCACCGTTTTCTCCTTGAGCTAAGGTCACACAGACCTCGCCCAATCACTCAGGTAAGTCTTCAAGGTAGACTCCCAAACCTTCACAGACTTCGTTCACTGACAATCCACAATTTCTCTTGGATGCTCAGAACACGACGCCTAACCGTCTGGAGGATGCACAGTCCTCAAGTGTAATAAGTCTTCAAATCACACAGACACGAAGACTTAAGTGATGCCCAATTTACTCTGGCTCTGGGTGGTTAGGGCTTTTCTCCTCACTGGGAATTTTTCTTTCAAAGGCTTCGAGGTGGGTTGCTCTCAAACGACAAAAGCCGTGCACTGAAATCTGAGCAGCCAACCGTTTATGGTTGTGGGGGGTGGACTATTTATAGCCACTTGGCAACCCGACCTGATCTGTCCGAAATGACCCTGGGTCACTAAGGAACTGACACGTGTACCAACGGTCGAATTTTGAACTCACACGGCAACTTTACTTGGGCTACAAGTAAAGCTGACTTGTCTGACTCTGGACAAGATTTTCTCTCAAAGTCCTTCGCTCGAAGACATAGGATTTGAATTAGGCATCACTTCAGTCATTCTGACTGGTTCTCTTCGACCCCACTTAACAGTACGGTGGTTCCTATGACACAACATGAATGAAATAAAACTACGAAGGATCTAGGTCTTCGAGTTTCAAAAGCTTCATAGGGAGTCTTCTCATGTCATTGTCTTCAATATGAATATCTTCATAAACCACCATTGTCTTCAATGTCTTCGTACATTTTTGGGGGTCATCTCTGGTAGTAAAACCGAATCAATGAGGGACTTCTACCTGTGTTTTCCTGCAATTCTCACAAACGCATTAGTCCCTCAACTAGGTTTGTCGTCAATACTCCAAAACCAACTAGGGGTGGCACTAGATGCACTTACAATCTCCCCCTTTTTGGTGATTGATGACAAACTAGTTGAAATTTTCAACGGGGAACATAATTTGTGAGATTGTGTAAGAATTGTCTTCATAAGCTGCAAGGACTCCCCCTGAAGATGTGCATGTAAGTAATTTGCTTCTCGAATGCAAATGCACATGGCAGGTTTTACTTGTGGAGATCCACTTCAGCTTATGATGACAATCCACTATGCATGTAAGAGTAGACGAAGATAATGACATGCATAATGGAAAATGGACATCTGCAGAGTGATCTAAGTGCGGAATTTATCGTCGCACATGCGGAATTTATCTTCGCATAACAGGTAGCAGATGACCATCAAGTCTAAGTGTTACAACTCAAAGAAGCAAATGTAGCAAAAAAAACGGGAGTTGTAAGCACGAAGCAAAGTGTAGCAAAAATATGAAGGCACCCGCCCATAGTGACCCGCTTGAAGACTATAACCATCATATGCTTCTCCCCCTTTTGTCAGTGATGACCAAAAAGGTTTGAAGACATAGAGGTTTCTACGCGTTCCCAGGCGCAGCAGGGTCGGTGGAGTTGTTTGGCGGTGGTGCAGACGAGCTTGGTGCAGTTTCGACGCGCGTTGAAGCAGGTGGAGATGATGTCGCGTCATCTTCTTCTTCAATAATCCGAGCAGACACGGTGGCAGCAGAAGAAGAGAACTATGAGTCTTCAAGAGATGGTGTGCTGCGCATCACCGCTCTTCTTGGAGGCGTGGAGTCAAATTTGAAGTGCTCTGTGAAGCCATCCTCATGCAGTTCAGCTTCAGGGCACATCATGGTGAGGCCCTTCCAAGTGCGGCGACATGTCTCGTGTGTGACAAATGCATTTTTGGTTGCCAGATTTCTGATGCGATTGACTTCTTGCATGATGCTTTTCATCTGCCTCTTGAGCCAGTCGTGATGCCTATCTTGCTTTTGGTGAAGAGCCACAAGAAGCTCTCTGTCATTGAGTGCACGAGCGCGCTTCTTGGGTCTCTTTGCAGCTGTGCTGTTGGTGGCTTCAGTTGATGCAGGGGCACGTGTGGTGCCAGCCATTGGATACACTCGGGAGAGAGCTTCAACACCTTCAATATTTTGAGTGAAGCTCTGGTGTTCTGCATTCTGAAGACTTAGTGGTTGCTTGGCCGGCTCGGGATATATTGCTTCAGCAGATGTGTCCACATCTGGCAAAAATATCCTATGATTGCGGGCTGAGGGTTGATAGGAGATTGCAGAGTGAAGCTTGATCAGCCTCATAACCCAAGGAGCATAAAACTTTAATCCAAACAGTTCTGAAGCAGATGCTGCAAATTGACGGATGAAGAGATCCTGTGTATTGAAGCATTTGCCGTGAAGAATGCAGAAGATGAGAGTCTTCATTGCACCATCAATCGTTGCATATCGAGAGTGTCCCTTGACTGGCCAGAGAGTCCGCCTTATGATGTGGTATATTGTTCTGGGCAGGTACTCTAAGTCTTCAACGAAGAACCTAGTTGGATAGGGTGCATTTGGAGGAAATGGCTTCATCATTGAGAGCATCTGACTCATATCTGGCTCAGGACGCTGAAATATGCTCTCAATTGCTTCAGCATGGAGTTGGCACCCTTCTTCAAAGAATTCACCAGGAGTGGGAAGGCCGGTGAGCTCAATTAGATCGAAAGTATTGGCTTCATGATGGATGTTGCCTATCATCCACTCCAGGATCCATGTCTTCGGATCTCTGTTATAGCCCTTGATATGCAAAGTGGCATAGAACTGGAGCAGAAGCTCTTCGTTCCAGTGCTCTTCGTCAGTGATAAATGGCAGCAAACCCACTTGCTTGAAGCAATCTAGTGCTTCTTCCAGACCAGGCAGACCTGCAACAGCTTCAACCTCAAGGCGCTTGTGAGGAAAGATGCGGCCTTGGTTGTAGAGGATGCATGAATAATAGCTGCGCTGTTGATGGCTCCAGAACCTATCTGATACAATCCGTTCCCTTGAATAAGGGTTCTTAGAGCGGTCGAAAAACGTGTTATCTGCCCTGAAGCTGTTGATGTTGAAGGAACCAGGAGCTGATGCAGGACCTGGGAACCTTGGTAGTCGTGGGATCGGCTTCTGGACCTGGGGCCTGTGCGCAATATGATAGTTGAATTGTGGTCCGGCAGCAGACTCAGGCACAGAATGTTCAGGAGCAGTAGCTTCATTGTCTTCTGAAGCTATTGTTGGGTTGGGCTCAACATTTGCTTCGGCGTTGTTTGTGGCAGCCTCAACATTTTCAGCTTCAGGCACGTTCTCCTTGAGAACTGTTTCTGCTTGCTCTTCGGCTGATTCAGCCGGAATGTCTTCAGCAGCTTGAGCCCTTGGCCCTCTGCGAAGCCTATGGAGTGTAGGCGCTGGTGGAGTTGCAGTGGGTTGGGGCTCATCTTCCTCCTGTGGGCGATCTGCCCACGACGCATTTTGTGTGATTGGCATCAATGGACGACCAATACTGATCTGTTCGCTTGTCTCAAGCTGAGGAAGGGCTGCATCACCTTGCACATTGTCTTGGGGACCAATGTCTTCATCAGCATTGGGGTTGGCTGCTGGAATGTCTTCAGCGTGCGGAGCCTTAATGTAAGTAGGCTCATGCACTGTCAACTGACGATCTGCGTCAGGATAGCGGACGCAGAGGGGTTCAACTATCAGGGGCTCTGTGGGAGCAGCCCGAGATTTCTTGGTCTTGCGCTTCTTGATGATGGGTTCAGAAGGAGAGGCTTCAGAATGTTTTCTCTTCTTAGCTTCAGCCTCTGCAGTCCGTGTCTTCTTGTGCTGTGAGGCGGTTGATCGACTCTTTGGCTTCGAGCCAGTCGTTGCAGCGGGGAAGACAATCGGAGCAGTTTCTGACCTTGGCGCTTCAGGTTCGGGCACAGTCGCCTTCTTTTTCTTCTTCACGGCCATCCTGGGGTCAATGCCGGGACGCCCAAGTGCCTTGCGCTTTTCTGCCTCATTGTAGGCTTGCACGCAGCGATCGGCCAAAGTCTTCATGCGTTCTCGCGAGCCTTGAGCTTCGGCACGCGTCTTCAGAAAGTTTTCTTTCAGCTCGTGCAACATGATCTTGAAGTTTTTCACTTCTTGCACACTGAGCTTGGCCACGTGCTTCTTGAACTGAGCCTTTTCATAATCAATTTTCTGCTTCAGTTCTACAATTCGCTGGGCTATTGCAAGTTCTGAAGCGATTGCACCTTGAAAGGCAATGTTGAGGCCTATGGGTAGCTGCAGATCATTGAAGCTTATGTCTGGTGTGTCAAACCATTCATCGATGAAGTTGTGGATGATGGCGACATCAAACAGAGGCAGATTGTTGAAGATTTCAGCCTCCTCCTTGCTCTTGATGAGCTGCTCAAGAGCATCATCTCCAAGATCTTCATCGCTTGAGAGATCAATGGCTTCGCAGCGCAGAATGTCAGCAGCTGTGAGCTCTTTGCCTGTGAGTGGCTGAGGCTTCTTGGCTTCTTGGGGCTTGGACACTCGTGATAAGCCTTCTGACTGCACACTGGCTTCAGGAGGTGCAGTTGCTAAAGGCTTCACTCTTGCTATCTTGGGAGAAGCGGCTGGCTTTGAAGCTTTTGGAGCTTTTGGCTTCTTCTACTTTGGCTTCGGAGCAGCAGGGGCGTCATCTGACTCAATATCTGCTGGAGGGTCATTCACAGCAGTCCCTTGGACTAGGATGCGAGTGATGAGGCCTGCAAGATTGGCATACGGCCCGATGATATTGGGATCGGCGTTGCGTGTGCCATCTGCCCTTGGTGAGGAGGGACCAGGGTTGAAGTCAAGCCCAAATTTCTTCTTGTTTATCTTCGCTGACTGTTGTGCAAACTGAAAGTTGCGCTTGAAGAGATTATCATCGCGGCACCAGAGAAGTGATGACGGATGTGCCTCAGCTGGCTGTGGTCCTCTCACCATGCATGGGTAGAAGCCTTGAGCAATGGCTTCGTCTCTGGACCTAGGTACGAGATTTTTGTATAATACATCTCCCCACGGTCTCTTAATGGCGCACTTCTCCGCATATTCCTGAGTGACGAAGCGGTAGTGGAACCATTGCTCTGCCCAATATCTTCGAATCCATTGGATTCGTGTCTTGCGCTGACCATAGCTTTCTTCAGGATCAGTTTTGTACATCTCTGCCAATTCATCAGGTAGATCTTTGGAAGTTTCACCACGTCGCTGTCTGCCTCCCTTCCTTGCTGCTGTTTCTAAAGCCATGAATAACTTGGAAGGCTTCAAGATGTTCAAAGGCTTCAGAGGCTTCCTTTTGCAAGAACTGGTTTCAGGCGAGTTGATGTGATGCTGCAAGTACTCTGCAAATGAATGCAGACTATGAGAACCAAACGATTCTCCCACGGACATGTACCTGTGACAGCATTAAGGTGCGAGGGAAGGGGAAGAGGTCATATGCATTCTCAGAAGATTTTGAAGATAAATCGGTTTAGAAGACATTGACCTCATTATGCGAAGACATTCACTTGTAGATAAGAAGTTGGTTCCAGATTTGTACGAACCCATAGATCAGTACAAGTGAGGAATCTAACTACTTTATGAAGCACAAGTGAATATACTAGGCATGTTATGAGATGCAGCGAGAGATTTAACTGGTGTGAAGAGAAACTTCTTATGGCTGAACGTGACTGAACTGCAGGATCAAAAGAAGCTGTAAAAAGAGGTTTTATTTACCACACTTGGAACTGCTAGACGAAGTGAGAGTTGAGGCCGAGCAGTTCGATCCTCCGTGCCCTAACTTGGCGACGGAAGACACCTACGGCGACGGCGGAGAGAGCGATGTCCGCTGTCGGCGTGAAAAACGGCGTCGGAGAGGTTGCGGCAGTGAAGCGCTTCGTCGCCGGCGTCGTCGAGTGCTAGCGGTGGCGCTAGGGTTCGTGCGAGGGTGGAGGAAGGAGATAATGACCGCGGTAAGGGTGAATTTATAGACTCAGAGGCGGCACTGTGCTATTACCCAGGTGCCCCTGGCGGTTCACATTTGGGGCACGCGTGGCCAGTTAGAGGAAGGTTGGGATTTGTTCCACGTCCCACGCACGCCTAAATTGTCGGGCGGTCGTTCCTGCTTCTCCGGATCTTATGTGGAGGAATGAGCATTAAAAAACGGACTTTTATGGTTGTCTCAATGTCTTCGGCTGACAAGGACACAGTGAAGACATTCGACAGTTTCAACAGAATGCATATGACTTGGAGAGATAGAGTTTGAGATAGAAAGCATAGAGAGGTTAGGGTCCGATCACATTCACTTAGTTAAAAAGATTCAACCAAGAACATAGCTATAAGTGAATGCTGTAGAGGACAGAACATCAGTACATATGTATCCATATAATCATCGTGGTGAAGATAATCATGAAGACATATTGAGAATGAAGCCAAACCAAATGTGAAGACATTGCGAGGTAACGCCATGAGTGAAATACTTCAAAATAGAACGTTTGGTGGTGGCGTTACCCACCGTATAGGAAGTATTAGACCCAGACACGGCGCACAATTATCGTGGTGCTCCGAAGTCATATTCCACATTAATGTATTCACACTTAGAATGTATGTCTTCATTGATTGAAGATATACGCTACTTCGTGTGTTGCACATCTAAGTCATCAATATGCATAAGTGTTAGGATGTGTGCCTGATCACAGGACATTTGAGGATTCCAAGATATTTAGCTCACACCGTAACTTGCAAAATCTCTTCTCATCCAAGGGCTTGGTGAAGATATCTGCCAATTGCTCTTCAGTATTGACGTGTATGATATCAATGTCTTCCTTCACAACATGATCTCTGAGAAAGTGATGACGAATTTCAATGTGCTTTGTCTTCGAGTGCTGAACTGGGTTGTTGGCAATCTTGATGGAGCTTTCGTTGTCGCAGTAAAGTGGCACTTGCTTCAGATGAATACCATAATCCTTGAGTGTTTGCTTCATCCACAGAAGCTGAGCGCAGCAAGATCCAGCAGCAATGTATTCAGATTCAGCAGTGGAGAGAGATACACAGTTCTGCTTCTTTGAAGACCAACATACAAGTGATCGTCCCAGAAAATGACATGTGCCTGATGTAGATTTGCGATCTTTGTCACCAGCATAATCAGCATCCGAAAATCCAACCAAATCAAACTCCGAGCCCTTTGGATACCATAATCCTAGAGTTGGGGTGTGAGCCAAATATCGAAGAATTCGCTTCACAGCTAAGTGATGCGACTCCTTTGGTGCCGCTTGAAATCGAGCACACATGCAAACACTAAGCATGATATCTGGCCTAGATGCACATAAATAAAGCAAAGACCCAATCATGGAGCGGTATACCTTTTGATCGAACTCTTTACCATTGTCGTCGGGACCCAAATGATGCTTGGCTGGCATTGGTGTTGTGAAGCCTTTACAGTCTTGCATACCGAACTTCTTCAGGCACTCTTTAAGATATTTCTCTTGTGATATGAAGATGCCGTTGCGTTGTTGCCGTATTTGAAGACCGAGGAAGAACTTCAGCTCACCCATCATGGACATCTGATATTGCTCTTGCATCATATATCCAAACTCTTCACTATACTTCTGATTGGTGCAGCCGAAGATAATGTCATCCACATATATTTGGCACACAAACAGTTCACCATCATATGTCTTCGTGAAAAGAGTGGGATCCAGGGAACCAGGTATGAAGCCTTTGCTCTTCAGAAAGTATTTGAGTGTATCATACCAGGCCCTGGGGGCTTGTTTGAGGCCATACAGTGCCTTGTTGAGCTTGTATACCATATCAGGATGTTTTGGATTTTCAAAGCCAGGTGGTTGTGCAACATACACTTCTTCTTCAATATTGCCATTGAGAAAGGCACTTTTCACATCCATTTGATATAGAAGTATGTTATGATGATTTGCATAGGCCAGCAGTATGCGTATGGCTTCAAGCCTAGCCACAGGAGCAAATGTTTCATCGAAGTCAATGCCCTCCACTTGAGTATATCCTTGAGCAACTAGACGAGCTTTGTTTCTGACAACTTGACCATGCTCATCTTGCTTGTTGCGGTATATCCATTTGGTGCCTATTATGTTGTGCTTCTGTGGATCAGGACGCTTAACCAGTTCCCATACATTATTTAGCTCAAACTGGTGAAGCTCTTCTTGCATAGCTTGAATCCATTCAGGTTCCATGAAAGCTTCTCCAACTTTCTTGGGTTCTGATATTGAGACGAATGCGAAATGCCCACAGAAGTTTGTTAGCTGAGTTGCCCTTGAACGAGTGAGTGGACCAGGTGCATTGATGCTGTCCAGTATTTTGTCAATTTGTACTTCATTTGCAACACGAGGGTGTGTGGGGCGAAGACTTTGCTCTTGCTGATCTATGTGGTCATTTGAAGGTATATCTTCAGGCTGAGCATTGTCTTCATGTGGATCAGGTGCTGAGATGATAAGTTCTTCTTCAGGTTGAGCTTCAGAAGGTATAATTTCTCCAGTTCCCATAAGCTTGATTGATTCATTTGCTGGAACTTCATCTAGTACATCTGGCAATTGTTCTCTTTGTGATCCATTGGTTTCATCAAACCGCACATCCACTGTTTCAACCACTTTGTAATGGAAGAGATTGAAGACTCTGTAGGAGTGTGAATCCTTTCCATATCCAAGCATGAAGCCTTCATGTGCTTTTGGTGCAAACTTTGAGGTGTGGTGTGGGTCCTTGATCCAGCATTTTGCGCCAAATACTCTGAAGTAACTGACATTTGGCTTCTTGCCAGTTAGGAGTTCATAAGATGTCTTGTTCAGAAGTTTGTGAAGATAAACACGATTGACTGTATGGCATGCAGTATCAATGGCTTCAGTCCAGAATTTTCTTGGAGTCTTGTATTCATCTAGCATTGTTCTGGCCATCTCAATGAGTTTTCAGTTCTTGCGTTCGACGATGCCATTCTGCTGTGGCGTGTATGGAGCTGAGAATTCATGCGTGATCCCCAAGGTATCCAGATATGTATCAAGGCCAGTGTTCTTGAATTCAGTGCCATTGTCACTTCTGATGTGCTTTATCTTGGCGCCAAAATTGTTCATAGCTCGATTTGCGAAGCGTCTGAAGACATCCTGCACTTCAGTCTTGTAAAGGATTATGTCCACCCAAGTATATCTAGAATAATCATCAACAATTACGAAGCCATAGAGGCATGCAGAAGTAGTAAAAGTTGAGTAGTGAGTGGGACCGAAAAGATCCATGTGAAGCAGTTCGAAGGGTTGTGTAGTAGTCATGATTGTCTTCGAAGGATGTTTTGCCCTTGTCATCTTCCCTGCTTCACAGGCACCGCATAAATGATCTTTCTTGAACTTGACGCCTTCGATGCCTATGACATGCTTCTTCTTTGCAAGGGTGTGGAGGTTCCTCATGCCAGCATGCCCAAGCCTTCGATGTCAAAGCCAGCATTCTGAAGCTTTTGCAAGGAGACATACTGCAAGTTGTGGTCCTGCTGAGAAATCTACCACGTACAAATCACCCTTTCGATACCCTTCAAACACTAGAGATTTGTCAAATTCCATTAGCACCAGGCAACGATATTTGCCAAACATTACAATCATATTCAAATCGCAAAGGATTGAGACAGACATTAAGTTGAAGCCAAGGGATTCAACAAGCATGACTTTATCCATGTGTTGATCCTTTGAGATTGCAACTCTACCTAGACCCAATACCTTACTTTTACCAGTGTCAGCGAAAGTAATGTGGCTCTTGTCGGATGGACGTAAAGTTGAGTCCATGAGAAGGCTTCTTTTGCCAGTCATGTGATTTGTACACCCACTGTCAATAATCCATTCTGAAGACTTTGAAGTCACTGGTGTCGTACCCTACAGTGCAGTTAGGGGGATAGGCTTCACGAAGGGTATTGTGAAGCATAAACATTTGACGAACCAGTGGATTATGAAAACTTAAATCCAGATTAGGATTAATAGGGAGAGTAGCATGCGATTCAGGAACGAAGTACATAATGATGCCATTTGGACATTTTATCTTGCGCCCTACAAGATTTTTAAGGTCCCCAGCAATAGCATCAGAAGATTTTGTTTTTCTGCTGGAGATCTTTCCCTGCAAAAGAGAGTCAAGCTTTCTTAACCACCCACATCTTCAAGGGTGGCTTAGAAGCAATAAGTCTAAGTGCAGCATCTGAGAATTTTGGCTTTGAAGCCTTAGCAAACAGTCTAGCAGGTGGACAATAATACTCATAAGAATAAGCAGAATAATTTTTGGTCATATGAACATGACGGTTCGAAGAACCGCTCTCATATTCGTATGCCTGAGTAAGGTTTGCCTGCAAAACATTAGCGTTAGTGTGACTCAGGTGAGTCCTCTGTTCATATGAAGCCTTTGGATCGTATGAAGGCTTTGGTCTGAGGTTTGTCTTCTTCAAGTGAGGTGTCATGAAGACATTCACAGGAAGATATTCCAGACATTTTTTCGGAACCCAGATCTTTTTCATAGGCGGTCCATTCCTGCAGTTAGTACCAATGTACCTGGCAAACACTTCACCATTCTGATTCTTAAACAGTTTATAGTTTGCATCAAAGGATTCATCAATGATAATAGGGTTAGCACAAGTGAAGCCAGATAAATTGGATGGATCTGCTGAAAGTTCCTTTGCAGCAACCCATGTAGTTTTGGGGTATTGCTCAGGTTTCCAGTAAGAGCCATCTGTATTGATTTTCCTCATAAATCCAACACCCTCTTTCCTAGGGTTACGATTCAGGATCTGCTTTTTGAGGACATCACATAATGTCTGATGCCCTTGAAGACTTTTGTACATCCCTGTTTCAAGCAATGTCTTCAACCTAGCATTCTCATCAGCAATAGCAGTGGTATCCTCAGCAGAGGGGTTAGTTACCACATCAACAGTTGAGGATATTGAAACACTAGTAGCAGTGGAACATTCAGCAACAGAAGCAGCATTATCACGCTCAATGCATTTAAGACATGGTGGTTCAAATCCTTCCTGAGCGGGACTAATGTGTTCAGCGCGAAGTGACTCGTTTTCCTTTTGAAGATCTTCATGAGCCGCCCTCAATTTCTCAAGTTCTTGCTTCCTTTGAAGATAATCATAGGAAAGCTTTTCATGAGTTGTTGAGAGAGTATCATGACGATCTTCAAGTTCCTGATACTTAACGTGAAGGTTTTTTATGTCTTCAATTAAGGATTCAGATCGAGTCATTTCAGCACCCAACAGATCATCGCTTCTGTCTAACAATTTTTGAATATGTTCCATAGCTTTCTGTTGTTCAGTTGCAATTTTAGCAAGTGTTTTGTAGCTAGGTTTTGAATCACATTCAGAGTCATCGTCACTAGATGTTTCATAGCGAGTTGTGCGTGTGTTTACCTTGGCACCGCGTGCCATGAAGCAGTAGGTAGGAGTGGAGTCGTTCTTGTCATTTGCGTCGGTGTCGGTGATGCAGTCATTGTCTTCAGTATTGAAGATGGACTTGGCGACGTACGCTGTAGCCAGACTCGCAATGCCAGAATCAGACTCCTCCTCAGACTCCACCTCTGCCTCCTCAGATGCGGACTCCTCCTCTGAATCCATCTCCTTTCCAACAAACGCACGTGCCTTGCCAGATGAGCTCTTCTTGTGTGATGAAGACCTTGATGAAGTTTTGGAAGAAGACTTTGAGTATTTCTTCTTCTTCTTGTCGTCAGAATCATATTCCTTGCTCTTCTTCTTCCTTCTGTTCTCATTGTCCCACTGTGGACACTCAGAGATGAAGTGTCCAGTTTTCTTGCACTTGTGACATGTTTTATTCTTGTAGTCATGAGCAGAAGCTTCATCATTCCTTGAGCTTGATCGTGAAGATTTCCTGAAGCCTTTCTTCTTAGTAAATTTTTGGAACTTCTTCACTAGCATTGCAAGTTCTCTTCCAATGTCTTCAGGATCATCAGAACTGCAGTCAGATTCTTCTTCAGATGAGGATACAGCTTTTGCCTTCAAGGCACGAGTTCGCCCATAGTTTGGGCCGTAGATATCTCTTTTCTCAAAAAGCTGAAACTCATGTGTGTTGAGCCTCTCAAGTATGTCAGACGGATCGAGTGTCTTGAAATCAGGACGTTCTTGAATCATCAGGGCCAGGATGTCAAACGAACTATCAAGTGATCTCAGCAGCGTCTTGACGATTTCATGTTTGGTGATCTCAGTGGCGCCGAGGGCTTGAAGCTCATTTGTGATGTCAGTGAGCCGGTCAAATGTGTGCTGGACATTCTCATTGTCATTTCGCTTGAAGCGGTTGAAGAGGTTGCGAAGAACACTGATTCTTTGATCTCTCTGGGTTGAGATGCCTTCATTGACCTTTGAGAGCCAGTCCCAGACTAGCTTGGATGTCTTCAAAGCACTCACACGGCCATACTGTCCTTTGGTCAGATGACCACATATTATATTCTTGGCAGTGGAGTCCAGTTGAGCGAACTTCTTGACATCAGCAGCAGTGACACCTTCTCCAGCCTTGGGAACGTCGTTCTCGACGACATACCATAGGTCGATGTCAATGGCTTCAAGATGCATGCGCATCTTATTCTTCCAGTAGGGATATTCAGTTCCATCGAAGACGGGGCAAGCAGCGGAGACTTTGATTATCCCTGCAGTCGACATAACTAAAACTCCAGGTGGTTAAACCGAATCACACAGAACAAGGGAGCACCTCGCTCTGATACCAATTGAAAGTGCGTTATATCGACTAGAGGGGGGGGTGAATAGGCGATTTTTATGAAAGTCTTCAAAACGTGAGAGTTATGAAGACAAACAGTGAAGATTATGCCTATTACTATACAGCGGAAGTTAGATTACACTAGGCAAGCCATGGTCAAGTATTCAATAAAGTGAAAGCATAGTGACACAAGCTTCAGTGTAATAAGGATCAGGTAGGAAGAAGTTATGAAGCCAATCAAATCATACAGTTATGTTGTGAAGACAAAAGATAGAGCAAGCATGCAATGGCTTCACAATGAATAACAGTAAGTTGAAGGGAAGTGAAGATGAAACCAGTGACACGTTGAAGACAATGATTTGTTGGACCAGTTCCAGTTGCTGTGACAACTGTACGTCTGGTTGGAGCGGCTAGGTATTTAAACCAAAGGACACACAGTCCCGGACACCCAGTCAAGGACACTTAGTCCAAGACACCCAGTCCTCACCGTTTTCTCCTTGAGCTAAGGTCACACGGACCTCGCCCAATCACTCTGGTAAGTCTTCAAGGTAGACTCCCAAACCTTCACAGACTTCGTTCACTGGCAATCCACAATTTCTCTTGGATGCTCTGAACGCGACGCCTAACCGTCTGGAGGATGCACAGTCCTCAAGTGTAATAAGTCTTCAGATCACACAGACACGAAGACTTAAGTGATGCCCAATTTACTCTGGCTCTGGGTGGTCAGGGCTTTTCTCCTTACTAGGAATTTTTCTTTCAAAGGCTTCGAGGTGGGTTGCTCTCAAACGACAAAAGCCGTGTACTGAAATCTGAGCAGCCAACCATTTAAGGTTGTGAGGGGTGGACTATTTATAGCCACTTGGCAACCCGACCTGATCTGTCCGAAATGACCCTGGGTCACTAAGGAACTGACACGTGTACCAACGGTCGGATTTCGAACTCACACGGCAACTTTACTTGGGCTACAAGTAAAGCTGACTTGTCTGACTCTGGACAAGATTTTCTCTCATAGGCTTCGCTCGAAGACATAGGATTTGAATTAGGCATCACTTCAGTCATTCTGACTGGTTCTCTTCGACCCCACTTAACAGTACGGTGGTTCCTATGACACAACATGAATGAAATAAAACTACGAAGGATCTAGGTCTTCGAGTTTCAAAAGCTTCATAGGGAGTCTTCTCATGTCATTGTCTTCAATATGAATATCTTCATAAACCACCATTGTCTTCAATGTCTTCGTACATTTTTGGGGGTCATCTCTGGTAGTAAAACCGAATCAATGAGGGACTTCTACCTGTGTTTTCCTGCAATTCTCACAAACACATTAGTCCCTCAACTAGGTTTGTCGTCAATACTCCAAAACCAACTAGGGGTGGCACTAGATGCACTTACAGCTATGTACTCTGCTTCACACGTAGATCCCACCACAACGCTCTACTTGGAACTACACCAACTGACAGCTCCACCATTCAATATAAATACGTATCCGATTTGCGACTTAGAGACATCTGGATCAGTGTCAAAGCTTTCATCGACGTAACCATTTATGACAAGCTCTTTGTCACCTCCATAAACGAGAAACATATCCTTAGTCCTTTTCAGGTATTTCAGGATGTTCTTGACCGTTGTCCGGTGATCCTCTCCTAGATTACTTTGGTACCTCCCTGCTAAACTTATAGCAAGGCACACATTAGGTCTGGTACATAGCATTACATACATGATATAACCTATGGCTGAGGCATAGGGAATGACTTTCATTTTCTCTCTATCTTCTGCAATGGTCGGGCATTGAGTCTGACTCAACTTTACACCTTGTAGCACAGGCAAGAACCCTTTCTTTGACTGATCCATTTTGAACTTCTTCAAAATTTTATCAAGGTATGTGCTTTGTGAAAGTCCAATTAAGCGTATTGATCTATCTCTATAGATCTTGATGCCCAATATATAAGCAGCTTCACCGAGGTCTTTCATTGAAAAATTCTTATTCAAGTATCCTTTTATGCTATCCAGTAATTTTGTGTTATTGCCAATCAACAATATGTCATCCACATATAATATTAGAAATGCTACAGAGCTCCCACTCACTTTCTTGTAAATACAGGCTTCTCCAAAAGTCTGTATGAAACCATATGCTTTGATCACACTATCAAAGCATATATTCCAACTCCGAGAGGCTTGCACTAATCCATAAATGGATCGCTGGAGCTTGCACACTTTTGTTAGCACCTTTAGGATCGACAAAACCTTCTGGTTGCATCATATACAACTCTTCTTTAAGAAATCCATTAATGAATGCAGTTTTGACATCCATTTGCCAAATTTCATAATCACAAAATGCGGCAATTGCTAACATGATTCAGACAGACTTAAGCATCGCTACGGGTGAGAAAGTCTCATTGTAGTCAACTCCTTGAACTTGTCAAAAACCTTTCGCAACAAGTCGAGCTTTGTAGACAGTAACATTACCATCAGCGTCAGTCTTCTTCTTGAAGATCCATTTATTCTCTATGGCTTGCCGATCATCGGGCAAGTCAACCAAAGTCCACACTTTCTTCTAATACATGGATCCCATCTCAGATTTCTTGGCCTCAAGCCATTTCGCGGAATCTAGGCTCATCATCACTTCCTCATAGTTCATAGGTTAGTCATGGTCTAGTAACATGACTTCTAGAACAGGATTACCATACCACTCTGGTGCGGAACGTACTCTGGATGACCTATGAGGTTCGGTAGTAACTTGATCTGAAGTTTCATGATCATCATCATTAATTTCCTCACTAATTGGTGTAGGCATGACTTGAACTGATTTCTGTGACGAACTACTTTCCCATTCAAGAGAAGGTACAACTACCTCATCAAGTTCTACTTTCCTCCCACTCACATCTTTCGAGAGAAACTTCTTCTCTAGAAAGGATCCATTCTTAACAACGAATATTTTTCCTTCGGACCTGTGATAGAAGGTGTACCTAACAGTTTATTTTGGGTATCCTATGAAAACGCATTCCTTCGATTTGGGTTCGAGCTTATCAGGTTGAAGCTTTTTCACATAAGCATCGCAACCCCAAACTTTAAGAAACGACAGTTTAGGTTTCTTGCTGATACGTCTCCAATGTATCTATAATTTTTGATTGCTCCATGCTATATTATTTACTGTTTTGAATGTTTATGGGCTTTATTATACACTTTTATATCATTTTTGGGACTAACCTATTAACCCAGAGCCCAGTGCCAGTTTCTATTTTTACCCTGTTTTAGGGTTTCAAAGAAAAGGAAAACCAAACGGAGTCCAATTGACCTGAAACTTCACGGAACTCATTTTTGGAAGGAAAGAAGCCCAGAAGACTTGGAGTGCACGTTAGGGGATCTGCGAGGAGGTCACGAGGCAGGGGGGCGCGCCCACCCCCCCTGGGCGCCCCCTCCACCCTCGTGAGCCCCTCGTGGCCCCCCTGACGTACTTCTTCCGCCTATATATCTCCATATACCCTAAAAACATCGGTGGGCACAATAGATCGGGAGTTCCGCCGCCAGAAGCCTCTGTATCCACCGAAAGCCAATCTAGACACGTTCCGGCACCCTGCCGGAGGGGGAATCCTTCTCCGGTGGCCATCTTCATCATCCCGGTGCTCTCCATGACGAGGAGGGAGTAGTTCTCCCTCGGGGCTAAGGGTATGTACCAGTAGCTATGTGTTTGATCTCTCTCTCTCTCTCTCGAGTTCTTGAGGTGATACGATCTTGATGTACCGCGAGCTTTGCTATTATAGTTGGATCCTATGATGTTTTCTCCCCCCTCTACTCTCTTGTAATGAATTGAGTTTCCCTTTGAAGTTATCTTATCGGATTGAGTCTTTAAAGATTTGAGAACACTTGATGTATGTCTTGCCGTGCGTATCTGTGGTGACAATGGGATACCACGTGATTCACTTGATGTATGTTTTGGTGATCAACTTGCGGGTTCCGCCCATGAACCTATGCATAGGGGTTGGCACACATTTTCGTCGTGATTCTCCGGTAGAAACTTTGGGCCACTCTTTGAGGTTCTATGTATTGGTTATGAATCTGAGATTGCGTGATGCATATCGTATAATCATACCCACGGATACTTGAGGTGACATTGGAGTATCTAGGTGACATTAGGGTTTTGGTTGATTTGTGTCTTAAGGTGTTATTCTAGTACGAACTATAGGGCTGTTTGTGACACTTATAGGAATAGCCCAACAGATTGATTGGAAAGAATAACTTTGAGGTGGTTTCGTACCCTACCATAATCTCTTCGTTCGTTCTCTGCTATTAGTGACTTTGGAGTGACTCTTTGTTGCATGTTGAGTGATAGTTATGTGATCCAATTATGTTATTATTGTTGAGAGGACTTGCACTAGTGAAAGTATGAACCCTAGGCCTTATTTCCACACATTGCAATACCGTTTATGCTCACTTTTATCATTAGTTACCTTGCTGTTTTTATATTTTCAGATTACAAAAACTATTATCTACTATCCATATTGCACTTGTATCACCATCTCTTCGCCGAACTAGTGCACCTATACAATTTACCATTGTATTGGGTATGTTGGGGACACAAGAGACTCTTTGTTATTTGGTTGCAGGGTTGCTTGAGAGAGACCATCTTAATCCTACGCCTCCTACGGATTGATAAACCTTAGGTCATCTACTTGAGGGAAATTTGCTACTATCCTACAAACCTCTGCACTTGGAGGCCCAACAACGTCTACAAGAAGAAGGTTGTGTAGTAGACATCAAGCTCTTTTCTGGTGCCGTTGCCGGGGAGGTTAGCGCTTGAAGGTATATCTTTAGATCTTGCAATCGAGTCTTTTAGTTTCTTGTTTTATCACTAGTTTAGTTTATAAAAGAAAACTACAAAAAAATGGAATTGAGTCTACCTCATACGCTTCATCTTTTTAATATCTTTCGTGAGTATGATGGAAAGGAAAATTGTGCCAAAGTGTTAGAACAAGAATGCATTAAAATGTTTGGCACTAAATATTTGAATGATGAGCATGATTGCAATGTTTTTAGTATGAATTCCTTGAATATCTATGATGCTAATGATATGCAAAGCCACAAGCTTTGGGAAGCTATGTTTGATGAAGATGATATTTTCTGTCCCCCAAGCTTTGATGAGCAAATTTACTATGATGAAAACATGCCTCTTATCTATGATTATTATTGTGATGACACGTATGCTTTAAAGAATAATGATAACCATGAAACTTGTCATCTTGATCTTAATTTTCAATCACATGATAGTTATTTTGTTGAGTTTGCTCTCACTATTATTCATGAGAAGAAATTTGCTTATGCGGAGAGTAATAAAAATTCTATGCTTGTTGATCATGAAAAGAATTCTTTAGGTGCTGGTTATATTGTTAAATTCATTCATGATGCTACTGAAAATTATTATGAGGTAGGAATATATGCTTGTGGGAATTGCAATAATATCAAGTTTCCTCTCTATGTGCTTAAAATTTTGAAGTTATGCTTGTTTCGCCTTCCTATGCTAGTTGATTCTTGTTCACATAAGTTGTTTGCTCACAAAATCCATATGCATAGGAAGAGGGTTAGACTTAAATGTGCTATTCATATTCTTCATGATGCTCTCATTATATTTCAATTCTTATGTTCTATGTGAGCATCATTGAAATCATCATGCCTAGCTAGGGGCGTTAAACGATAGCGCTTGTTGGGAGGCAACCCAATTTTATTTTTGTTCATTGCTTTTTTTCCTGTTTAGTAATAAATAATTCATCTAGCCTCTGCTTAGATGTGGTTTTATGCTTTTAATTAGTGTTTGTGCCAAGTAGAACCTTTGGGAAGAGTTTGGGAAAGTCATGTTGATCATGCTGTAAAAAGACAGAAACTTTAGCGCTCACGAGAATTTCTGCCATTTTTATTTGGAGAGTGCTATTTAGTTAATTGTTTTTGCAGATGATTAATAGATAAATTACTCAGGTCCAGAAATTTATTTGAGAATTTTATGAGTTCCAGAAGTATACGTTTGATCCAGATTACTACAGACTGTTCTGTTTTTGACAGATTCTGTTTTTCATGTGTTGTTTACTTATTTTGATGAATCTATTGTTGGAAATATGCCCTAGAGGCAATAATAAAAGCATTATTATTATATTTCCTTGTTCATGATAATTGTCTTTATTCATGCTATAATTGTGTTATCCGGAAATCGTAATACATGTGTGAATAATAGACACCAACATGTCCCTAGTAAGCCTCTAGTTGACTAGCTCGTTGATCAACAGATAGTCATGGTTTCCTGACTATGGACATTGGATGTCATTGATAACGAGATCACATCATTAGGAGAATGATGTGATGGACAAGACCCAATCCTAAACATAGCACAAGATCGTATAGTTCGTTTGCTAGAGTTTTCCAATGTCAAGTATCTTTTCCTTAGACCATGAGATCGTGTAACTCCCGGATACCGTAGGAGTGCTTTGGGTGTACCAAACGTCACAACGTAATTGGGTGACTATAAAGGTATACTACGGGTATCTCCGAAAGTGTCTGTTGGGTTGACACGGATCAAGACTGGGATTTGTCACTCCGTATGACGGAGAGGTATCACTGGGCCCACTCGGTAATGCATCATCATAATGAGCTCAAAGTGACCAAGTGTCTGGTCACGGGATCATGCATTACGGTACGAGTAAAGTGACTTGCCGGTAACGAGATTGAACGAGGTATTGGGATACCGACGATCGAATCTCGGGCAAGTAACATACCGATTGACAAAGGGAATTGTATACAGGATTGATTGAATCCTCGACATCGTGGTTCATCTGATGAGATCATCGAGGAGCATGTGGGAGCCAACATGGGTATCTAGATCCCGCTGTTGGTTATTGACCGGAGAGCGATCTCGGTCATGTCTACATGTCTCCCGAACCCGTAGGGTCTACACACTTAAGGTTCGGTGACGCTAGGGTTGTAGGGATATGTATATGCAGTAACCCGAATGTTGTTCGCAGTCCCGGATGAGATCCCGGACGTCACTAGGAGTTCCGGAATGGTCCGGAGGTAAAGAATTATATATAGGAAGTGCTATTTCGGGCATCGGGACAAGTTTCGGGGTCACCGGGATTGTACCGGGACCACCGGAAGGGTCCCGGGGGTCCACCGGGTGGGGCCACATGGGCTGTAGGGGTGTGCGCCTTGGCCTACATGGGCCAAGGGCACCAGCCCCAAGAGGCCCATGCACCTAGGGTTCAAGAAGGGAAGAGTCCCAAAGGGGGAAGGCACCTCCTAGGTGCCTTGGGGAGGAGGGATTCCTCCCTTGGCCGCCGCCCCCCTAGGAGATTGGATCTCCTAGGGCCGGCGCCCCCCCCTTGGCCCTCCTATATATAGTGGGGAGATGGAGGACTTCTAACCCCACGCCTTTGGTGCCTCCCTCTCCCTCTCCAACACATCCTCCTCCTCCATAGTGCTTGGCGAAGCCCTGCCGGAGTACTGCAGCTCCACCACCACCACCACGCCGTCGTGCTGCTGCTGGAGCAATCTTCCTCAACCTCTCCTTCCTCCTTGCTGGATCAAGAAGAAGGAGACGTCACGCTGACCGTACGTGTGTTGAACGCGGAGGTGCCGTCCGTTCGGCGCTAGGATCTCCGGTGATTTGGATCACGTCGAGTACGCCTTCCTCATCCCCGTTCTTTGAACGCTTCCGCGCGTGATCTACAAAGGTATGTAGATGCAATCCGATCACTCGTTGCTAGATGAACTCACAGATGGATCTTGGTGAAACCGTAGGAAAATTTTTGTTTTCTGCAACGTTCCCCAACAGTGGCATCATGAGCTAGGTCTATGCGTAGTTCTCTTGCACGAGTAGAACACAATTTGTTGTGGGCGTAGATGTTGTCAACTTTCTTGCCGCTACTAGTCTTATCTTGCTTCAGCGGTATTGTGGGATGAAGCGGCCCGGACCAACCTTACACGTACGCTTACGTGAGACCAGTTCCACTGACTAACATGCACAAGTTGCATAAGGTGGCTGGCGGGTGTCTGTCTCTCCCACTTTAGTTGGAGCGGATTCGATGAAAAGGGTCCTTATGAAGGGTAAATAGAAGTTGACAAATCATGTTGTGGCTTTCACGTAGGTAAGAAAACGTTCTTGCTAGAACCCTATTTCAGCCACGTAAAACTTGCAACAACAATTAGAGGACGTCTAACTTGTTTTTGCAGCAAGTGTTCTGTGATGTGATATGGCCAAAGTTGTGATGAATGATGAATGATATATATGTGATGTATGAGATGTTCATGCTATTGTAATAGGAATCACGACTTGCATGTCGATGAGTATGACAACCGACAGGAGCCATAGAAGTTGTCTTTATTTTTTGTATGACCTGCGTGTCATTGAGAAACGCCATGTAAATTACTTTACTTTATTGCTAAACGCGTTAGCCATAGTAGTAGAAGTAATAGTTGGCGAGCAACTTCATGGAGACACGATGATGGAGATCATGATGATGGAGATCATGGTGTCATGCCGGTGACAAGATGATCATGGAGCCCCAAGATGGAGATCAAAGGAGCTATGTGATATTGGCCATATCATGTCACTATTATTATTTGATTGCATGTGATGTTTATCATGTTTTGCATCTTGTTTACTTAGAACGACAGTAGTAAATAAGATGATCCCTCATAATAATTTCAAGAAAGTGTTCCCCCTAACTGTGCACCGTTGTGACAGTACGTTGTGTCGA
Organism: Triticum urartu; assembly: GCF_003073215.2. Classification (NCBI taxonomy): domain Eukaryota; kingdom Viridiplantae; phylum Streptophyta; class Magnoliopsida; order Poales; family Poaceae; genus Triticum; species Triticum urartu. The sequence goes on from NC_053026.1 coordinate 216,944,604, forward strand.
AGCACCACGTGATGATCGGGTGTTAGATTCTAACGTTCACATACAACGGGTGTAAGACAGATTTACACATGCAAACACTTAGGTTGACTTGACGAACCTAGCATGTACAGACATGGCCTCGGAACACAGAAGACCAAAAGGTCGAGCATGAGTCGTATAGAAGATACGATCAACATGAAGATGTTCACCGATGTTGACTAGTCCGTCTCACGTGATGATCGGACACGGCCTAGTTAACTCGGATCATGTTATACTTAGATTACTAGAGGGATGTCTATCTAAGTGGGAGTTCATTGTATAATTTGATTAGATGAACTTAATTATCATGAACTTAGTCTAAAATCTTTACAATATGTCTTGTAGATCAAATGGCCAACGTAGTCCTCAACTTCAACGCGTTCCTAGAGAAAACCAAGATGAAAGACTATGGCAGCAACTATACGGACTGGGTCCGGAACCTGAGGATCATCCTCATAGCTGCCAAGAAAGATTATGTCCTACAAGCACCGCTAGGTGACGCACCCGTCCCACAGAACCAAGACGTTATGAACGCTTGGCAGACACGTGTTGATGACTACTCCCTCGTTCAGTGCGGCATGCTTTACAGCTTAGAGCCGGGGCTCCAAAAGCGTTTTGAGTGACATGGAGCATATGAGATGTTCGAAGAGCTGAAAATGGTTTTTCAAGCTCATGCACGGGTCGAGAGATACGAAGTCTCGGACAAATTCTTCAGCTGTAAGATGGAGGAAAACAGTTCTGTCAATGAGCACATACTCACTATGTCTAGGTTACATAACCGCTTGACTCAGCTGGGAGTTAATCTCCCGGATGACGCGGTCATTGACAGAATCCTCCAGTCGCTTCCACTGAGCTACAAGAGCTTTGTGATGAACTTCAATATTCAGGGGATGGAAAAGACCATTCCCGAATTATTTGCAATGCTGAAATCAGCAGAGGTAGAAGTCAAAAAGGAACATCAAGTGTTGATGGTGAATAAAACCACTAAGTTCAAGAAAGGCAAGGGTAAGAAGAACTTCAAGAAGGACGGCAAGGGAGTTGCCGCGCCCGGTAAGCAAGCTGCCGGGAAGAAGCCAAAGAATGAACCCAAGCCCGAGACTGAGTGCTTTTATTGCAATGGAAGTGGTCACTAGAAGCGGAACTGCCCCAAGTACTTAGCGGACAAGAAGGCCGGCAAAACGAAAGGTATATGTGATATACATGTAATTGATGTGTACCTTACCAGTATTCGTAGTAGCTCCTGGGTATTTGATACCGGTGCGGTTGCTCACATTTGTAACTCAAAACAGGAGCTGCGGAATAAGCGGAGACTGGCGAAGGACGAGGTGACGATGCGAGTCGGGAATGGTTCCAAGGTCAATGTGATCGCCGTCGGCACGGTACCTCTACATTTACCTTCGGGATTAGTTTTAAACCTTAATAATTGTTATTTAGTGCTAGCTTTGAGCATGAACATTGTATCAGGATCTCGTTTAATTCGAGATGGCTACTCATTTAAATCCGAGAATAATGGTTGTTCTATTTATATGAGAGATATGTTTTATGGTCATGCTCCGATGGTGAATGGTTTATTCTTAATGAATCTCGAGCGTAATACTACACATGTTCATAGTGTGAGTACCAAAAGATGTAAGATTGATAATGATAGTCCCACATACTTGTGGCACTGCCGCCTTGGTCACATAGGTGTCAAACGCATGAAGAAGCTCCATGCTGATGGACTTTTAGAGTCTCTTGATTACGAATCATTTGACACGTGCGAACCATGCCTCATGGGTAAAATGACCAAGACTCCGTTCTCAGGAACAATGGAGCGAGCAACCAACTTATTGGAAATCATACATACTGATGTGTGCGGTCCAATGAGTGTTGAGGCTCGCGGTGGCTATCGTTATGTTCTCACCCTCACTGATGACTTGAGTAGATATGGGTATGTCTACTTAATGAAACACAAGTCTGAAACCTTTGAAAAGTTCAAGGAATTTCAGAGTGAGGTTGAGAATCAACGTGACAGGAAAATCAAGTTCCTGCGATCAGATCGCGGAGGAGAATACTTGAGTCACGAGTTTGGCACGCACTTAAGAAAATGTGGAATAGTTTCACAACTCACGCCGCCTGGAACACCTCGGCGTAATGGTGTGTCCGAACGTCGTAATCGCACTCTATTAGATATGGTGCGATCTATGATGTCTCTTGCCGATTTACCGCTTTCTTTTTGGGGCTATGCTTTAGAGACTGCCGCATTCACTTTAAATAGGGCTCCGTCGAAATCCGTTGAGACGACACCGTATGAATTATGGTTTGGGAAGAAACCTAAGCTGTCGTTTCTAAAAGTTTGGGGATGCGATGCTTATGTCAAGAAACTTCAACCTGAAAAGCTCGAACCCAAGTCGGAAAAATGCGTCTTCATAGGATACCCTAAAGAAACTATTGGGTATACCTTCTACCTCAGATCCGAAGGCAAGATCTTTGTTGCCAAGAATGGATCCTTTCTAGAGAAGGAGTTTCTCTCGAAAGAAGTAAGTGGGAGGAAAGTAGACCTTGATGAAGTATTACCTCTTGAACCGGAAAATGGCGCAACTCAAGAAAATGTTCCTGAGGTGCCGACACCGACTAGAGAGGAAGTTAATGATAATGATCAAGATACTTCTGATCAAGCTCCTACTGAAATTCGAAGGTCCACAAGGACACGTTCCGCACCAGAGTGGTACGGCAACCCTGTCTTGGAAATCATGTTGTTGGACAACAGTGAACCTTCGAACTATGAAGAAGCGATGACGGGCCCGGATTCCGACAAATGGCTGGAAGCCATGAAATCCGAGATAGGATCCATGTATGAAAACAAAGTATGGACTTTGACTGACTTGCCTGTTGAGCGGCGAGCCATAGAAAATAAATGGATCTTTAAGAAGAAGACAGATGCGGATGGTAATGTGACCATCTATAAAGCTCGGCTTGTCGCTAAGGGTTATCGACAAGTTCAAGGGGTTGACTATGATGAGACTTTCTCACCGGTAGCGAAGCTAAAGTCCGTCCGAATCATGTTAGCTATTGCCGCATTCTACGATTATGAGATATGGCAAATGGACGTCAAAACGGCATTCCTTAATGGTTTCCTTAAGGAAGAATTGTATATGATGCAGCCGGAAGGTTTTGTCGATCCTAAGAATGCTGACAAGGTGTGCAAGCTCCAACGCTCAATTTATGGGCTGGTGCAAGCATCTCGGAGTTGGAACATTCGCTTTGATGAGATGATCAAAGCGTTTGGGTTTACGCAGACTTATGGAGAAGCCTGTATTTACAAGAAAGTGAGTGGGAGCTCTGTAGCATTTCTCATATTATATGTAGATGACATACTTTTGATGGGAAATGATATAGAACTCTTGGACAGCATTAAGGCCTACTTGAATAAAAGTTTTTCAATGAAGGACCTTGGAGAAGCTGCTTATATATTAGGCATCAAGATCTACAGAGATAGATCAAGACGCCTCATAGGTCTTTCACAAAGCACATACCTTGATAAGATATTGAAGAAGTTCAATATGGATCAGTCTAAGAAGGGGTTCTTGCCTATGTTGCAAGGTGTGAAATTGAGCTCGGCTCAATGTCCGACCACGGCAGAAGATATAGAAGAGATGAGTGTCATCCCCTATGCCTCAGCCATAGGTTCTATTATGTATGCCATGCTGTGTACCAGACCTAATGTAAACCTTGCCGTAAGTTTGGTAGGAAGGTACCAAAGTAATCCCGGCAAGGAACACTGGACAGCGGTCAAGAATATCCTGAAGTACCTGAAAAGGACTAAGGAAATGTTTCTCGTTTATGGAGGTGACGAAGAGCTCGTCGTAAAAGGTTACGTCGACGCTAGCTTCGACACAGATCTGGATGACTCTAAGTCACAAACCGGATACGTGTATATATTGAATGGTGGGGCAGTAAGCTGGTGCAGTTGCAAGCAGAGCGTCGTGGCGGGATCTACATGTGAAGCAGAGTACATGGCAGCCTCGGAGGCAGCGCATGAAGCAATTTGGGTGAAGGAGTTCATCACCGACCTAGGAGTCATACCCAATGCGTCGGGGCCGATCAAGCTTTTCTGTGACAACACTGGAGCTATTGCTCTTGCCAAGGAGCCCAGGTTTCACAAGAAGACAAGGCACATCAAGCGTCGCTTCAACTCCATTCGTGAAAATGTTCAAGATGGAGACATAGAAATTTGTAAAGTCCATACAGATCTGAATGTAGCAGATCCATTGACTAAACCTCTCCCTAGAGCAAAACATGATCAACACCAGAATTCCATGGGTGTTCGATTCATCACAATGTAACTAGATTATTGACTCTAGTGCAAGTGGGAGACTGTTGGAAATATGCCCTAGAGGCAATAATAAAAGCATTATTATTATATTTCCTTGTTCATGATAATTGTCTTTATTCATGCTATAATTGTGTTATCCGGAAATCGTAATACATGTGTGAATAATAGACACCAACATGTCCCTAGTAAGCCTCTAGTTGACTAGCTTGTTGATCAACAGATAGTCATGGTTTCCTGACTATGGACATTGGATGTCATTGATAACGAGATCACATCATTAGGAGAATGATGTGATGGACAAGACCCAATCCTAAACATAGCACAAGATCGTATAGTTCGTTTGCTAGAGTTTTCCAATGTCAAGTATCTTTTCCTTAGACCATGAGATCGTGTAACTCCCGGATACCGTAGGAGTGCTTTGGGTGTACCAAACGTCACAACGTAACTGGGTGACTATAAAGGTATACTACGGGTATCTCCGAAAGTGTCTGTTGGGTTGACACGGATCAAGACTGGGATTTGTCACTCCGTATGACGGAGAGGTATCACTGGGCCCACTCGGTAATGCATCATCATAATGAGCTCAAAGTGACCAAGTGTCTGGTCATGGGATCATGCATTACGGTACGAGTAAAGTGACTTGCCGGTAACGAGATTGAACGAGGTATTAGGATACCGACGATCGAATCTCGGGCAAGTAACATACCGATTGACAAAGGGAATTGTATACTGGATTGATTGAATCCTCGACATCGTGGTTCATCTGATGAGATCATCGAGGAGCATGTGGGAGCCAACATGGGTATCTAGATCCCGCTGTTGGTTATTGACCGGAGAGCGATCTCGGTCATTTCTACATGTCTCCCGAACCCGTAGGGTCTACCCACTTAAGGTTCGGTGACGCTAGGGTTGTAGGGATATGTATATGCAGTAACCCGAATGTTGTTCGGAGTCCCGGATGAGATCCTGGACGTCACGAGGAGTTTCGGAATGGTCCGGAGGTAAAGAATTATATATAGGAAGTGCTATTTCGGGCATCGGGACAAGTTTCGGGGTCACCGGGATTGTACCAGGACCATCGGAAGGGTCCCGGTGGTCCACCGGGTGGGGCCACATGGGCTGTAGGGGTGTTGGCCTTGGCCTACATGGGCCAAGGGCACCAGCCCCAAGAGGCCCATGCACCTAGGGTTCAAGAAGGGAAGAGTCCCAAAGGGGGAAGGCACCTCCTAGGTGCCTTGGGGAGGAGGGATTCCTCCCTTGGCCGCCGCCCCCCTAGGAGATTGGATCTCCTAGGGCCGGCGCCCCCCCCTTGGCCCTCCTATATATAGTGGGGAGATGGAGGACTTCTAACCCCACGCCTTTGGTGCCTCCCTCTCCCTCTCCAACACATCCTCCTCCTCCATAGTTCTTGGCGAAGCCCTGCCGGAGTACTGCAGCTCCACCACCACCACCACGCCGTCGTGCTGCTGCTGGAGCAATCTTCCTCAACCTCTCCTTCCTCCTTGCTGGATCAAGAAGAAGGAGACATCACGCTGACCGTACGTGTGTTGAACGCGGAGGTGCCGTCCGTTCGGCGCTAGGATCTCCGGTGATTTGGATCACGTCGAGTACGCCTTCCTCATCCCCGTTCTTTGAACGCTTCCGCGCGTGATCTACAAAGGTATGTAGATGCAATCCGATCACTCGTTGCTAGATGAACTCATAGATGGATCTTGGTGAAACCGTAGGAAAATTTTTGTTTTCTGCAACGTTCCCCAACATCTATGGCTAGTAAGAGAGTTTATAAACCATAGAGAAGTTGGAATACAATAGGTTTAACACCAATATAAATAAAGAATGAGTTCATTACAGTACCTTGAAGTAGTGTTCTGTTTTCTTTCGCTAACGGAGCTTACGAGTTTTCTGTTAAGTTTTGTGTTGTGAAGTTTTCAAGATTTGGGTAAGGATTCAATGGACTATGGAATAAGGAGTGGCAAGAGACAAAGCTTGGGGATTCCCAAGGCGCCCCAAGGTAATATTAAAGGATATCCAAGAGCCTAAGCTTGGGGATGCACCGGAAGGCATCCCCTCTTTCGACTTCGTTCATCGGTAACTTTACTTGGAGCTATATTTTAATTCACCACATGATATGTGTTTTTCTTGGAGCGTCAATTTATTTTGTTAGTATTTTCTTGTTGTTATTTAGAACAATGTTTTGCATCTTTTACTTCAATAAAAGTGGCATTAATAGCCTTCACTATGCCTATTTTACAAGTCTTCATGTTGCTGTTTGAAAACAGAAAGTTTACCGTTGTTGCAATAATTCCCTAGAAAAGTCAGAATGTGATAAAATGGTTAAACCTTTTGCATATTAAGCTCTGATAAATTTTCTACAGTGATAATTTTGTTTCATATATTTTGGAACTAGGGAAGTATGGATGTTGCTGCATTCTTTACAGACTATCCTGTTTAGGCAGATTGCTGTTATGTTTGCATTGTTTGCATATGTTTGCTTCTTTAATGATTCTATTTGAGGATAGGACTATTAAATATGCAGAGGCATTTAGTATGCAATGTAGGATAATAATTTTAGTGATTTGCTACAGTATAGTATGATAAGGTTTTTGCAATGGTTTATACTAACTTATCTCACGAGTCCTTGTTGAGTTTTGTGTGGATGAAGCTTTTGAGATTTAGGGAGACCATGATATGAGAGGAATTAAGGAGACACAAAAGCTCAAGCTTGGGAATGCCCAAGGCACCCAAAGATAATATTTCAAGAAGTCTCAAGCATCTAAGCTTGGGGATGCCCCGGTTGGCATCCCACCTTTCTTCTTCAACTACTACCAGTTAGTTTCGGTTGATCCTAAGTTTTTGCTTCTTCACATGATGTTTGCTATTCTTAGAATGTCATTTTCTTTTGATTTGCTTGCTGTTTTAATAAAATACCAAGAGCTGAAATTATTTAATGTTAGAGAGTCTTCACATAGTTGCATAATTATTCAACTACTCATTGATCTTCACTTATATCTTTCGGAGTAGTTTGTTATTTGCTCTAGTGCTTCACGTATATCTTTTTAGAGCACGGTGGTGGTTTTATTTTATAAGAAATAGATGAACTCTCATGCTTCACTTATATTATTTTGAGAGTCTTAAATAGCATGGTAATTTTCTTAAATCCTAATATGCTAGGTATACAAGATTAGTAAAAACTTTCATATAGAGTATTGAATACTAAGAGAAGTTTGGTGCTTGATGATTGTTTTGTGATATGGAGGTAATAATATCAAAGTCGTGCTAGTTGAGTAGTTGTGAATTTGAGAAGTGCTTGTGTTGAAGTTTGCAAGTCCCGTAGCATGCACGTATGGTAAACTTTGTGTAACAAATTTGAAACATGAGGTGTTATTTGATTGTCCTCCTTATGAGTGGCGGTCGGGGACGAGCGATGGTCTTTTCCTACCAATCTATCCCCCTAGGAGCATGCGCGTAGTGCCGAGGTTTTTGATGACTTGTAGATTTTTGCAATAAGTATGTGAGTTCTTTATGACTAATGTTGAGTCCATGGATTATACGCACTCTCACCCTTCCATCCTTGCTAGCCTCTTCGGTACCGTGCATTGCCCTTTCTCACATTAAGAGTTGGCGCAAACTTCGCCAGTGCATCCAAACCCCGTGATACGATATTCTCTTTCACACATAAACCTCCTTATATCTTCCTCAAAACAGCCACCATACCTACCTATTATGGCATTTCCATAGCCATTCCGAGATATATTGCCATGCAACTTTCCATCATTCCGTTCATCATGACACATTCATCATTGTCATATTGCTTAGCATGATCATGTAGTTGACATAGTATTTGTGGCAAAGCCACCATTCATAATTCTTTCATACATGTCACTCTTGGTTCATTGCATATCCCGGCACACCGCCGGAGGCATTCATATAGAGTCATCTTTGTTCTAGTATCAAGTTGTAATCATTGAGTTGTAAATAAATAGAAGTGTGATGATCATCATTATTAGAGCATTGTCCCAAGTGAGGAATAAAAAAGGCCATAAAAAAGAGAAGGCCCCAAAAAAGAGAAAGGCCATAAAAAAGAGAAGGCCCAAAAAAAGATAGAAAAAGAGAGAAGGGACAATGTTACTATCCTTTTACCACACTTGTGCTTCAAAGCAGCAGCATGATCTTCATAGTAGAGAGTCTCTCATGTTATCACTTTCATATACTAGTGGGAATTTTTCATTATAGAACTTGGATTGTATATTCCAACAATGGGCCTCCTCAAGTGCCCTAGGTCTTCGTGAGCAAGCAAGTTGGATGCACACCCACTAGTTTCTTTTGTTGAGCTTTCATACATTTATAGCTCTAGTGCATCCGTTGCATGGCAATCCCTACTCCTTGCATTAACATCAATCGGTGGGCATCTTCATAGCCCATTGATTAGCCTTGTTGATGTGAGACTTTCTCTCCTTTTGTCTTCTCCACATAACCCCCATCATTATATTCTATTCCACCCATAGTGATATATCCATGGCTCGCGCTCATGTATTGCATGAAAGTTTATAGGTTTGAGATTACTAAAGTATGATACAATTGCTTGGCTTTTCATCGGGGTTGTGCATGATGATAGCATTCTTGTGTGACGAAAATGGAGCATGACTAAACTATATGATTTTGTAGGGATGAACTTTCTTTGGCCATGTTCTTTTGAGAAGACATAATTGCTTAGTTAGTATGATTGAAGTATTATCATTTTTATGTCAATATGAACTTTTGTCTTGAATCTTTTAGATCTGAATATTCATACCACAATTAAGAAAGATTACATTAAAATTATGCCATGTAGCACTCCGCATCAAAAATTCTATTTTTATCATTTACCTACTCGAGGATGAGCAGGAATTAAGCTTGGGGATGCTGATACGTCTCCAACGTATCTATAATTTTTGATTGCTCCATGCTATATTATTTACTGTTTTGAATGTTTATGGGCTTTATTATACACTTCTATATCATTTTTGGGACTAACCTATTAACCCAGAGCCCAGTGCCAGTTTCTGTTTTTACCCTGTTTTAGGGTTTCGAAGAAAAGGAAAACCAAACGGAGTCCAATTGACCTGAAACTTCACGGAACTCATTTTTGGAAGGAAAGAAGCCCAGAAGACTTGGAGTGCACGTCGGGCGATCTGCGAGCAGGTCACGAGGCAGGGGGGCGCGCCCACCCCCCTGGGCGCGCCCTCCACCCTCGTGAGCCCCTCGTGGCCCCCCTGACGTACTTCTTCCGCCTATATATCTCCATATACCCTAAAAACATTGGTGGGCACAATAGATCGGGAGTTCCGCCGTCAGAAGCCTCCGTAGCCACCGAAAGCCAATCTAGACCCGTTCCGGCACCCTGCCGGAGGGGGAATCCTTCTCCGGTGGCCATCTTCATCATCCCGATGCTCTCCATGACGAGGAGGGAGTAGTTCTCCCTCGGGGCTGAGGGTATGTACCAGTAGCTATGTGTTTGATCTCTCTCTCTCTCTCTCGTGTTCTTGAGGTGATACGATCTTGATGTATCGTGAGCTTTGCTATTATAGTTGGATCCTATGATGTTTTCTCCCCCCTCTACTCTCTTGTAATGAATTGAGTTTCCCCTTTGAAGTTATCTTATCGGATTGAGTCTTTAAAGATTTGAGAACAATTGATGTATGTCTTGTCGTGCGTATCTGTGGTGACAATGGGATACCACGTGATTCACTTGATGTATGTTTTGGTGATCAACTTGCGAGTTCCACCCATGAACCTATGCATAGGGGTTGGCACACGTTTTCTTCGTGATTCTCCGATAGAAACTTTGGGGCACTCTTTGAGGTTCTATGTGTTGGTTGAATAGATGAATCTGAGATTGTGTGATGCATATCGTATAATCATACTCACGGATACTTGAGGTGACATTGGAGTATCTAGGTGACATTAGGGTTTTGGTTGATTTGTGTCTTAAGGTGTTATTCTAGTATGAATTCTAGGGCTGTTTGTGACACTTATAGGAATAGCCCAACGGATTGATTGGAAAGAATAACTTTGAGGTGGTTTCGTACCCTACCATAGTCTCTTCGTTTGTTCTCCGCTATTAGTGACTTTTGAGTGACTCTTTGTTGCATGTTGAGGGATAGTTATGTGATCCAATTATGTTATTATTGTTGAGAGGACTTGCACTAGTGAAAGTATGAACCCTAGGCCTTATTTCCACACATTGCAATACCGTTTACGCTCACTTTTATCATTAGTTACCTTGCTGTTTTTATATTTTCAGATTACAAAAACTATTATCTACTATCCATATTGCACTTGTATCACCATCTCTTCGCCGAACTAGTGCACCTATACAATTTACCATTGTATTGGGTGTGTTGGGGACACAAGAGAATCTTTGTTATTTGGTTGCAGGGTTGCTTGAGAGAGACCATCTTCATCCTACGCCTCCTACGGATTGATAAACCTTAGGTCATCCACTTGAGGGAAATTTGCTACTGCCCTACAAACCTCTGCACTTGGAGGCCCAACAACGTCTACAAGAAGAAGGTTGTGTAGTAGACATCACTTGCCAAACCACAGTTCATATGGTGTCGTCTCAACAGATTTAGATGGTGCCCTATTTAACATGAATGCAGCCGTCTCTAAAGCATAACCCCAAAACGATAGTGGTAAATCGGTAAGAGACATCATAGATCACACCATATGTAATAAAGTGCGGTTACGATGTTCGGACACACCATTACGCTCTGGTGTTCCAGGTGGCATGAATTGCGAAACTATTCCACATTGTTTCAAATGAAGACCAAACTCATAACTCAAATATTCACTTCCGCGGTCAAATCGTAGAAACTTTATTTTCTTGTTACGATGATTTTCTACTTCACTCTAAAATTCTTTGAACTTTTCAAATGTTTCAGACTTATGTTTCATTAAGTAGATATACCCATGTCTGCTAAAATCATCTGTGAAGGTCAGAAAATAACGACACCCGCCGCGAGCCTCAACACTCATCGGACCGCATACATCAGTATGTATTATTTCCAATAAGTCAGTGTCTCGCTACATTGTTTCGGAGAGCAGAGTCTTAGTCATCTTGCCCATGAGGCATGGTTCGCAAGCATCAAGTGATTCATAATCAAGTGACTCCAAAAGCCCATCTGCATGGAGTTTCTTCATGCGCTTGACACCAATATGACATAAACGGCAGTGCCACAAATAAGTTACACTATCATTATTAACTTCGCATCTTTTGGCTTCAATATTATGAATACGTGTATCACTACGATCGAGACTCAATAAAAATAGGCCACTCATCAAGGGTGCATGACCATAAAAGATATTACTCATATAAATGGAACAACCATTATTCTCTGATTTAAATGAATAACCGTCTCGCATCAAACAAGATCTAGATATAATGTTCATGCTCAACGCTGGCACCAAATAACAATTATTCAGGTTGCAGACTAAGGCATAGCCTAGTGGTGGGAAGGGGATGATGCCTTCCCACCCACCCAGGTTCAAGGCATGGTACTTGCAATTTGGGTTTGTTGCACCAATTATACTGTAAGGGGTTCCCTTATAGTCTTTCTGTCAAAAAAACAATTATTCAGGTCTAAAACTAATCCTGAATGTAGATTTAGAGGTAGCGTGCCGACGCCGATCACAACGACCTTGGAACCATTTCCGATGCGCATTGTCAGCTCATCCTTAGCCAGTCCTCCTTTATTCCGTAGACCCTATTTCGAGCTACAAATATGAGCAACAGAACCAGTGTGAAATACCCAGGCGCTACTACGAGCATTAGTAAGGTACACATCAATAACATGTATATCAAATATACCTTTCACTTTCCCATCCTTCTCATTTGCCAAATACTTGGGGAAGTTCCGCTTCCAGTGATCAGTCCCTTTGAAGTAGAAGCACTCAGTTTCAGGCTTAGGTCTAGACTTGGGCTTCTTCCTGGGAGCAGCAATTTGATTGCTATTCTTCTTGAAGTCCCCCTTCTTCCGTTTGCCCTTTTTTTTGAAACTAGTGGTCTTGTTAACCATCAACACTTGATGCTCCTTCTGATTTCTACCTCCGCAGCCATAAGCATTACAAAGAGCTCAGGAATTGTCTTTTCCATCCCTTGCATATTATAGTTCATCACGAAGCCTTTATAGCTTGGTGGCAGTGATTGAAGAACTCTGTCAATAACACTATCATCCGGAGGATTAACTCCCAGCTGAGTCAAGTGGTTATGGTACCCAGATATTCTGAGTATGTGTTCACTGACAAAATTGTTCTCCTCCATCTTGCAGCTATAGAACTTGTTGGAGACTTCATATCTCTCAACTCATGCATTTGCTTGAAATATTAACTTCAACTCTTGGGACATCTCATATGCTCCATGGCGTTCAACCGTCTTTGAAGTCCCAATTCTAAGCTGTAAAGCATGGAACATTGAACTATCGAGTGGTCATCAGATTTAGCTTGCCAGACGTTCATAACGTCTGGAGTTGCTCCTGCAGCAGGCCTTGCACCTAGTGGTGCTTCCAGGATGTAATTCTTCTCTGCAGCAATGAGGATAATCTTCAAGTTATGGACCTAGTCTGTCAGGACCCCGATTCTAAGTCACACTGATCTAGCATGTAACACGACATATCACTTTGCGGCCTCACGCACGGTATTCCCACGGGTGTCGCCTTACCTGGCCCGGGACTGTTTACGCCTTTTGGCTCATGTATATGATAGTGTTGCTAGCATCCATATGACCGAGAACCTGGGCCGACATGACTAGTCGTGAACCCAAAGTGGCACTAACTTACGGGAACAGGCATACATGAAACAACATCGAGCATGTCGGTCATCAGCGTGTGAATCCGGGCTATAGCAACTGGGCTAACAGGACTCCGGGAATCCGGGCAGTAGCAGGCTAGCAGGACTCCAGAAGTCACCGCGTGACATTTCCCCGAAGGGACAGACACAGGAACGAAGTGAATCACATGTCGGCCAGTCTAAGTGTTCCGAAGCAGTAGTACTGGGCTAGCAGGACTCCGGTAAACCGGGCTGTAGCAGACTACCATGGCTCGGTAGAAGCACTAGACTACATTTCCCCATACACTACAAAAAAAATACACTTCCGTGATGATACGTGTTTGTCACAGTAGGTCGCGTTTTCTGTCATGCATGTACATCCATGACAAATTAATGACAGAATCAAGATAGTCATACCTGTGCGGTCGTAGAAGTGTTCCATGACATTGCCAAAATTATCATCATGGAAGTGTCCACTTCCATGACGATAAATCGCGCGTCACAGATATGCTTTCGTCAAGGGTGACCAACACGTGGCATCCACCGTAACAGAACACCGTTAAGCTATCGGGTCGGATTTTGGATCCGATAACCCATTAACAGCCACGACCAATGCCGATTTTCCACGTGTAAAATTATCATTGGCTGACGGATCCACGCGTCAGCTCCCCATTGGCATAGGTGTCACTCCTCCAACGGTCGAGATGGGCCTATGATATGTTGACACGTGGACCGGCCCAAAAGTGGCCCACAAAGAATAAATGGGCTGGCCCAACCGAAGGCCCATAAGATTTAGCGAACCATAATGGGCTGACCCAGCTAAAGGCCCACAAAATTTAGTGGACCATAATGGGCCGGCATAGCTAAAGGCCCACACGATTTTGCAGACCATAATGGGCCGGCCCAGCTAAAGGCCCACAAGATTTTGCGGACGACAATGGGCCGGCCCAGCTAAAGGCCCACTAGATTCTGCCGACCATAATGGGCCGGCCCAGCCAAAGGCCCAACATTCTCTGTCAAATCGGCCCGTCAACGGCCTGTCCTAAACTTGTGATCAACGCGGCCCATGGTCACTTCTAGCCTGTTAACAGTCTGCTAAGTAATTGGGCCGAATTACGGCCCGGTGTATTTCCGGCATGTTAAAGGTCCGGCTTCATTTGGGCCCATTTACAGGCCATCAAAACTTTTGGCCCATAAAAAAGCCGTGAAGGATTTGGGTCATATTCGGCCATGTCTGACATTCGGCCTGTTAGAGGCCCACTATAACTTTGGGCCACTTTCGGCATGTTGTCATTTTCGGCCTGTTAATGCGGGACGTAAACCATGGGCCATATGTGGCCCAACGTCATATCGGGCCCATTAACGACCCATATAAAAATGACGATAATCTAGCCCGACCGAAGTTCCGGCCTATTAAAGGCCCGTGTATTAGGTCGGCGCATTTACGGCCCGTCCGAATTTTGGCCTGTTAAAGTCCAGTGGGTTATTTGGCACAATCAGGGCCCAATCTCACTTTCGGTCTATTAAACGCCCATGTATTTTATGGGCTCGAGATATTTACACCTGTAAACGGCCGATTTTTACTGAGGGCCCAAATTATGTTTAGGCCTGTTAAAGGCCCACTATGGGCACAGGCCTACCAGAAAAATATGAAAGCTTATGCTGATTTAGGCCCAGATATTTTTAGTGGGCTACATGCCAATTTCGGCCCATAATCGTTTTTAGCCCAATTGGAATGGGCCCGACGAATGTTGGCATGTTGGGCTCCTACGAAGCTTTAGGCCGAATACATTACTAACATAAACCTACACTATACAAAAATAGCGTCGTAATTACTGCAGCTTGAGGAAGCATCATAAATGTTGTATCACAACAAAATAAATTCCAACCATACAACAAAAGGCCTGTTGGCATAAAGTTTACAGTCCTTCCAGATAAAAGCACCATCAGATGTATAGAAGCACAGATCATTTGACCTGAGTGCTAATGTTTCAGGCTGTAGAATCTGATGGAGCAGCATGATCGCCACCTTTTTTCCGCCATTGCTCTTGAACAACGAATCGAATGTCTGATAGTCTGGTTTCAAAACCATTCATATCTTGACGACATTTCTCAACCAATATTCTTGTTTCCGAAACAACGTCCACTAGGGATTGGACTTGTGTCTGGAGCACAGATATATCACTTTGTCTAGCAGGAAGATTTTGTTCAGTAGGCGATTTGGACGAGGTTACCTTGACAACCAACCCAGAATTACGCAGGAAGGTGCTTTTTGCACTGTTAGTGGAGAGATACTGACGCACTGCAGCAAGAGGTGACATTGTGCCTGTAGTAGCCTCGTCACCTTCAGGTGGTTGTGGCTGTTCAATCAGTTGTTCCATAGCTTCCTGAAAGTTTGAACTTGTAGATTAGTGTACCAAATAAGTTACTAATGAGACAAAAACAAACAAAGTAGGTTAAACGTTTATACATAACTTATTTTGGTGAACTACTGTAATACATTAGCATGTATTGTAGTGCCAACTACATAATAAAATCACTTTCGGAACATATGTCCATGTAGCATGCCTACTGTATTGTCTATTTCCCCACATTCGTTGACATCTAAGGATAAAGAGACATGGTTTAAAGTAGGATGAACATAGTATGACATCATTCATATCATGGGCAAACAGATATAAAACAAATAGACTATTTTATCATTGTGTGCGCACATGAACATAACAACTAGATTACAAATCAAGACCAAAAGAATATCCTTCATCTCTTTTAAACAATGTAAGGTGAAATGATACGTTAAGACAACTGTGAATAAAAGTGAACAGAGTAACTGACATTGGCTGCAAACCAAGTAGTTAAATGAACACATCACAGTACCAATCAGTTCAAAGCAGGAGTAAGGACTTAGAACAGCGGCTTGAACTGGTGTGCTCATGCCCTTCATCTTGCTGGTGCGGCAATCCTTGAAGATTTGCACTGCATTCGGTTCAGGTTCTTTTTGGTCCGCACGTGATTTCCTCTGTATTTGGAAGAAGTCAATATAGATACGATAATATGGCACAAAAAAAGAAGGAAGTAGCAGCTATTTACAAGAGCCTCGCAGTGTGCAATATAGCGACGAGATCCTGTGGTCTGTTGGAATTTCACTTTAGAACGGTTGGTTTTGTTCTTCAAACAGTTAGCCTAGAAGAAGATACACTTGTAAGGCACATACATAAATACAAGTTCAATATGTGGTCTGATCAAATACATATAGCCTACCTGATACTTTGGATCAGACCAGTGTTTAACGAGGGCTGTCCAGTCTTCATCTGTAATAGATTCCACTGGAGATGTTTGGGCGATTTCATTGTTAGCCTTGCCTTCAAAGTGAGATTTTCTAAGGTGGTACCGATACTGTCGCAGAGCAGACTGAAAAACATGAGCGCATGCTTGTCTAGTTGCATCATCTTTCGGATCCAACTTGAACCTCATCTATTGAAAAAAGAATGTAAGTCTTATTAGGAGGAATCTAGAAAGTATGGGACAGAGCAAGATAGTATTACTAATTGCGATGAATAACATTACTTACGGATAAATGGTCAAGGAAGGTGTTAAACTGGGTATTGTCTTTCTCATTCCTGTACTGGATCCACGTTGGGAGGATATGTGCATGACACCTAACGGCAACGGCTGCCTCTGATACTAACTTGGCTGACTCTGTAGCATCACGTGGCCTTTTTAAACCTGCCTCAAAATGGATCTCCATTCTTCCTCCTTTAGATTTTGTTAATCTGTCAAGCATTATCCCTGATGTCTGTTTCCGCTTGCGCCGTGGTGCTAGTTCAACAACGAATATGGAAAGTGTTAGTGTACATCAAACTGTGAGAGTACATATAAAGGAGCATGCAACTTCAACTTGACCCGGTCAGGTACCATCTTGGTGTTGATGCTCATGAGGTTCATCTGATCTTGCCAAGTCCTGTTGTGTCAGCAGTGTTTCGGAAGTAGTGTTAGGTGTGAAGGTAGCTTGGGAACTGGCCAGTTCCGGAGCAAACGAACGAGTAACTGGTTGAGATGTTGGTACAGTTGAAGTGGATGCTGCAGCTAGTGGAGCAGGTGATACTGTGTTTGTAGATTTAGCCGGTGGACTTGGACCTTCTACTGCACTATAAGTACCAGCAGAATCTCGACGGCAGAACCTTTTCCATTTCACCCGACGAGTAACAGCACTCCCTACTATATTATTTTCCTTGCTCTTTTTTGACTTTGCCATGTCAAGCTGTACCCACAACACAAAAGAATAAAATCACTCTTCAGAACTCATTGATGCACGATACAGACAAGCAATACTTTGATGTAAGACAACCGTATGAGGATGGAATATGTAAGAAAAACAGGACGGCATGACATATTCACAACTACGATGTGCAAACTAAGCAGAAGGATTTTCAAGAAAATAGAAGAAATGCAAGCTAGACACCATATGAAAGATGCAACCAATATTACTCTGCCAAGTTAAAAGTGTCTTGTCATAAGTGGCAATTCGAAAAATTAGAAGCAATACAACATAGAAATCAATGCAAGATGCAACCACTATCAAACTGCCATGTTAGAAGCGTCCAATCATGAGTGACTGATGCAGGATACACAACAGCAGTACTTTGATGTAAGAACATGGTATGATAGATAGATGCAGTGTATTCTAGACACAGAAAGCCATGTCATATGCACATGTATAATGTATAAACTCAGCAGGTGCAATTTAATCAAAATAGAAGAAATACAGGCTAGACAACATATGCAACATGAAACCAATTATCACACTGTCAACTTAGAGCAAGCACCTGCGATGGTGGAGTACAGGAGATGAACTCATCATGTAGACTTGGGACTTCAACTTCATTAGCAGTAGCAGTGGAAAATCTAGAGAGTCTCTGTTTGCGTTGGTGGGGAGGACCACCAACATCCCCTAACTTACTATTTTCCTTCCTATTTTCTGATGTTGACTTATGAAGTCAAAACCACAAGAAGATGAATAAAATTAGCTCTGCATAACTGGTTGATGCATGATACAGACGAACACTACTTTGATGTAAGGCAAGCGCAGGATAGGAGGATGGAATATATACGAAAAAACAGCGTTTCATATTCACACGTACGATAGGAGGATGGAATATGTATGAAAAAACAGTAAGTGGAAGGCATTTCAACAAAATTAGAAGAAATGAAAGCTAGGCACCATATGAACATGCAACCAATATCACTGTATCAGGTAAAAAGTGTCTCGTCGTAAGAGCCATTTCAAGAAATTAGAAGCAGTACAAGCTAGAAGACAATGCAAGATGCAACATACATCACAATCCCAAGTTAAATGTGTCTGAAGGGTAAGTGATCGTTGCATGTATAAGTTGTAAGCTACACAGATGCAATTCAACATAATCAGAAGCAATACAAACTAGACATCATACGGAAAACGCAACCACGTATAACAGTTCCAAGTAAGAGCAAGCACCTGTGATGGTGGAGTAGGGGAGATGTGCTCATCATGTACACGTATGTTCTAGAAATAGGAACACATGTCATATTCACAGGCATCATGTGTAAAGTAAGCAGATGCAATTCAAGTTAGAAGCAATACAAGCTAGACATCATATGCAACATGCAACCACATATAATAGTGTCAAGTTAGAGCAAGCACCTGTGATGGTGGAGTAGGGGAGATGTGCTCATCATCTACACAGCTACGTTGACTGTCTAGCCTTGTGTTGTCTTGCGAATCTTGTTTGGAGGATGGCGGAGTAGAATCTATAGAGACCCCCTGTTTGAGTTGCTCCGAAGGACCACCATCATGCACTGCCAGACTAATTTTCTTCAGCTGTAATGATTTTGCTCTTCAGAACTCATTCATGCATGATACTGACGAACACTAGGATGAAAGGCAAACACATGTTGCGAGGATGGAATATGTATGAAAAACAGGATGGTGTGACATGTTCACACCTATGATGTGGTAGCTAAGCAGAAGGCATTTCAACAAATTAGAAGCACTGCAAGCTAGACACCATATGAAAGATGCAACCAATATCACTCTGCCAAGTTCAAACTGTATGGCGTTTCAACAAATTAGAAGCAGTACATGCTAGAAATCATATGCAAGACACAACCAATATCACAGTGGCGACTTAAAGGTGCCTTATCATAAGTGACTGATGCGGGATATGCAAGAATAGTAGTCTGATGTAGAAACAGGAACACATGTCATATTCACAGGCATTATGTGTAAAGTAAGCAGATGCAATTCAACAAAGTTAGAAGCAATACAAGCTAGACATCATACGCAACATGCAACCACATATAATAGTGCCAAGTTAGAGCAATCACTTGTGATGGTGGAGTAGGGGAGATGTGCTCATCATCTACACAGCTACGTTGACTGTCTAGCCTTACTTTGTCTTGTGAATCTTGTTGGGAGGATCGCGGAGTAGAATCTATAGAGAACCTCCGTTCCAGTTGCTCAGAAGGTCCACCATCATCCAATGCCTTGCCAATTTCCTTTAGCTTTATTGATTTTGCATTGCGAGGTCATACCGACAAGAAAAAGGAATATCATTCGCTCTTCAGAACTTATTCATGCATGATACTGACAAATACTACTCTGATGAAAGGCAAAGTCATGATACGAGGATGGAATATGTACGAAAAAATGCATGGCTTGACATATTCAAACCTATGATGTGGTAACTAAGCAGAAGGCACTTCAACAAATTAGAAACACTGCAAGACACCATATGGAAGATGCAGTCAATATCACTCTGCCAAGTTAAAACTGTCTCGTCATAGGTGGCGTTCGTCAAACTAGAAGCAATACATGCTAGAAATCATATTCAAGACGCAAACCAATATCACACTGCCAACTTAAAGGTGTCCCATCATAAGTGAATGATGCAGGATACACAAGAAGAGTAGTTTCATGTAAGAACATGGTGTGATAGACAGATATAGTATGTACCAAAAACAGGAAATCATGTCATATTCACATGTATCATGTGTAAGCTAAGCAGATGCAGTTTACACTAATTAGGAGCAATACGAGCTAGACACCATATGCAACATGCAACCAGATATCACACTGCCAAGTTAGAGCAAGCACCTTGGATGGTGGAGTAGGGGAGCGGAGACTTGGACCTTGTAATGCACTATCAGTACAAGGAGAATCAGTACAGATGCTCCGTTTACGTTGCTGCAGAGGACCACCATCATCGCCTTCCTTACTCTTTTCCTTCCTCTTTCTTGATTTTTCCTTGTCAACTCAAACCCACAAGAAAAAAGAATAAAATTTGCTCTTCAGAACTCATTGATGCATGATACTGACGAACACTACTTTCATGTAAGACGAACACTACATATCACACTGCCAAGTAAGAGCAAGCACCTGCGATGGTGGTGTGGGGGAATTGCGGTGATCAACTAGAGAGCTATGTTGATTATCTTCATTAAGCCTTGCTGTTTCTTGAGAATCATGTGGGGAGGATGACACTGCACTCTTTATACGAGTATGGCGTCTCACAGAAACCCACCCGGGTGATTGTCTCATCATAAGTGATTGACGAGGGATACAAAAGAGCATTAGTTTGATGTACGAACATGGTTAATAGACATATGTAGTATGTATCAAAAACAGGAAGGCATGTCATTATCAAAGGTATAATGTGTAAAGTAAGTAGATGCAATTTAACCAAATTGGAAGCAATACAAGCTAGACACCATATGCAACATGCAACCAAGTTGACAGCGTGAAGTTAAAGCAAGCACCTGGGATGGTTGTGTGTGGCAATTGAGATCATCAACTGCAGAGCTAAGTTTACTGTCTCCAACTACTGACACTGCACCCGTTAGAGCGCTGGAACGCTTAGTGCTTATCTTCGAATTACACTGGAGCGACTTCTGTCTTTTCTTTTCTGCATTCATCAACACTGCGTTAGAGTCTGAAATACCATGCATAAAAAACAATAGTGTGAGTATGGGTGAAGTGTGTGCACAATTAGTACAGTGTAAAGGTAGCAGATAGCAGATCGGTGAGAAATAAATGACGGGAGACATATGATTGCTCTACAACATGCATGGCACACTAAATTACTACAGGATTCTATGAAAATAACAGTCGACTGAAATCAAATAGGTCAGTCCATTTTTTCTGCACCGTCCGATTTACAAAGAACGGGCAGATCGCCTTCATCTACCTCCAGCGAGTCGGTGTTGACGATCTTCCTCGAAACGCCAGCGACCACCGGCCCAGTATTCCTCCCCTGCCTGCGCCCTCCCCTCGACCTCACCGCACCACCGTGCTTGGCACCACCCCCCGGCCATCCATTCAAGCCCCGCCGACCTCCAGATCGGGCGGAAGCAGCTCCTGCGCCCCACACCCCTATGATAGACACCGATGTGCCGCTTCCTTGGAGAACAGGCGGACTAGGTGCTCCACGCGCCTAAGCGGGTGCTGCTTCTTTTAATTGCGGTTCGACTGACCCTGAATTGAAATCCAGGCGGGCTACTGACCTCTAGCAAAGGTGAAATAGTAAAAGGGAGGAAACCTTGTGCATTTAGTATCACGAAGAAGATGCAGTAAGAAGCGCTCGACTAGTTTCTTTCGTGGGATGAATACGGTGTGAGCGGAGACATAAGATTTGCACGAATAAGGAAAGAGGAGTACCTCTTTCTGCTGGTAGTGCTGTGTCCTCCTTCTGTTTTTCCGACGATCTTCTTGTTGTTCGCCGGAAACCAGAAGTTGTGGAGGACGGTGCAGCCTTGGACAAACCCATGGCCAAGTTGTTGAGTGTGGTGCGGTGGCCGTCTGTCGGTGGCGGGGAAGCAGATCCGAGGCGGCGGATGATGGCGTAGCGGGAACAGCTCCGGTGCGGTGGACGGTTGCGATAGTGGAGCCGCAGCAGTGAGGCGCAGGACGGCGTGGTCGGAGTGGTTCTGATATGGTGCATGTCGGCGTCGGCGTCGTGGAGGCAGCTCTGCCTCGGCTTCAACTGCTAAGTCCTTGAGGGCGTTGCGGTTGCGTTGGACGACGACGTCGGGATACTGGCTCCGGCGTGATGGAGGAGGGCGGCGGTGGATTGGCCGCTATGGGGTGGAGGACGGAGGAGGCTGGGGTTTCGTGGCTGGTGGAGAGGGCGTTTTCGCGCCCACAGAGTATGAATGGGGAAACAGAGGGAGGCGGGGAACTAAGGGGGAACAATGTTTCGGTTTGAGATGCGCTTGTTTGAAATTTGGGGAAAGTTACAAACTTTCCCCCATCTAAAATTTCGGACATATTGCGGGTTGGGGGTAGGACAGTCATGCCAGGTGTCCCAAATGTGGGTGGGATAGATTTCGGCCGAGCGCATGGGTAGGCGCCCATGGCGTATGAATGCTTCTCTGGCGTCTTGGTGAAGTTACAAACCTACCCCGGTTTAGACCTTTGGACATCGGGCTGATAGGCTACACAGGCCAGAGTCAGGACAGTAATTTCCTACCACCAAAACATTAGTCTCGCGCGGTTTCGGGTGACCAGAGGCCTATTTGGCACTTCGTTCAGGGCCTCTTTGATTCACAGGATTGTCAAAATGAAGGAATAGGAAAAATGCAGGAATAGGGTGACATGTCCCATAGTATCCTACAGGATTTGAAAGAATGTTTGATAGCATAGGAAAAACAAAGGAATTCTACAAAGAGGTTTGAGTGGATGGAAATTTTCCTCCTAAATGTAGTACAAATGGATCATATGGAAAAATTCCTAAGGATGCCAATCCTACGAATCAAACGAAGATCACAGGAAAAATTCCTAAGGGTTTAAATCCTCCAAAAATCCTATGCAATTCCTTTGAATCAAAGGAGCCCTCAATATTTGGGAAAAGAAGCATTTAACGTTTTCGGTTCTCTTGAATTGAACTTTCAGGATTTTTCAAACTTCACAAATCTTTACTCTTGAAAATCCTAAAGCTACGATTATTTTGGAATGGAGGGAGTACATTTGAATATACATTGTACACGAGTATATATTAAAAAATATGCAACTTACCTCAGTTCATGCATGGTTCCAGATATAATCTCCTTGGTTGCAAAAAAAAGTTAGATATGCATATGAATATATATAGCATGTTCAAACTCACAACAAAGATTGATGCCCCCTTTTACATCTGATTTACAAATGCCATTATCTCGGGTTCAAATAGATGAATCCACTTCCTATGAATTCGAATCTTCGAAACCCCCTTTATGTTGAATTCGACATGTATTCCATTTCGTAGCTAGCAATTTGGAATGTATCCATGCAAGTGACAAATGTATAAAGTGCTTCACACTAACAACATGGAGTGCACTAATTAATGTTTATATATGAATTGCAAAAGCATCCATTCCCTGTATTTCAAACCGCTCTCACTCTATGGATCGATAATATGAAATAAACACATGCACATGCTAGAATTCAATTGCAGTTGAAGAAAGAGCCTACTCCTGGTACTGTATATTAGTGATAGGGGTGTGTACAAAGTACACGTGAATACCAAGCATTGTGCGTGTGTGTATACTATCGACGAACTATCCCCCAAGCTTGTATAACATACTAAGGGCCTAGGGTTACAAATCATATATAGTCGGCTTATCACCAATTGGGATAGAGTCCTCTGCAACTCTGGTAGCTTCGTGTTGTACGCCGAGTCCTCCACATGGGTCTTCGTATAACATGTCTTGGTCCAACCTATATGTGGCGCAGGATGGAACCAACCCATGAGTCTTCATGTTGACCCACCACAACTAGAAATGATGTGCCCACCACACCACACATGCAATAGGGCACTAAGAAAATAAGCATATACAATAGTACAACGGTATCTAGCTCACGATACGTCTCCATATTTTGTTGATGACACGGACGGACTTTGCATTTGATGTGTGCTCCGTATTTTGTTGAAGACACTTGCGGTCATTGTATTTGAAGCGAAAGCACGATATGGTCACTGGACTTCAGAATAAGCTCATCACGGTCACCACATACATTTTGTCGTGCTAACCAACATGTGGTTGGATGGTTAGAGGACAGTGGTTTCTCGAGCCCACCAAGGTTAAAGTCCCGGTGCTCGCATTTATCTTGTGTTAATTTCAGTATTTTCCGGTGACGTACGTTCAGTGAGAGGAGACGTTCCACTCAACTACGAGGCACCTCTGGTGACTTCGTAAAATCTCAAGATCATATATGCTGGCCCACTCTCTCGAAGGTGCTCATAGGGGTAGGGTTCGCGTGTGTGCGCTTATAGCGGTGAGTGCTTGCGCGTATATATGAGCCCTTGCATCTGTACCGTGTTAAACAAATACATATCATGATTATACGGTCACTGGCTCACCAGTACAACTCCGTATTTTGTTGATGACACAATCAATTGACCAGTCAAACGTTCCACACGGCGCAACTAGTGTTGCACCATTGGGGCGCGTAACCGTGGAGCCCACCTGTCAGCCCGTAGATGAAAGAAAGAAATGGTAGTTTGAGTCTGTACTGTGTTAATAAAATAGGAGTACATTTTAGGGTGATCATATGGTCACTAGCTCACCATACAGCTCCGTAATTTGTTTATAACACGATCAATTGACTAGTCAAACGGTCCACATTCAGCAGCGCACATTACCATAAGGCCCACCCGTCAGCGCGTATATGAAGGACAAAAATGGTAATAAATGAGTGGTTTCAGGGAGGGTGGGCCGGCCGCGGGCGGCGGGGGCTGGCGGTTCGGCCGGTGGTGGCTGGCGGCTCAGGGGGGTGGAGTTTGATAATAAACCTGAGGCCCTTGATTTCGTATCCAACGGATGGAAAATCTAATGACCAGAGATGAAGAAGTTAGTCGACTGACGTGTAACCTCACCCCGCACATACACATGCACGCACGCAAGACACGCACGCATGTAGGCGTGCAACACTGACACGTACACACGCATGCATGCTGGCATGCAACACTGACACGTACACATGCACTCACGAACACACGCATGTACGCACCCATGCATGCAACACTGAAACGTATCCTTGCACGCACACAACACTCGCACGCCTGCATGCACACAGCACACGACGCAAGACACATGTTCAACCTATACGTGCATGCACCCTTTGTTAAGGACATTGATTGTTACGGGTATTAATCAATCTTATCTGTGATAAGCAGAACATTGATATTTGCAGCGGTCTTTATGAATCACAACGTATCCAATGGGCTATCAACATAGTAGGCTTATCTACATGAAAAAGATGACGTCACACTCAATGAACAATCATCGGTTTATGAAATGCCCGCTTCTGACCGCCCTGGCCCACCAAAGGTTCCTCTGCTGTGCGCTGCCTGCATTGGGCCACTGACATGCATGCCATGCACCCAAAGAGCCCACATGTCAGTGGAAGAACGGCGCGGTGTCCTAGGTCAGAGTCGAGGGCGCCACTCGCGGCACGCCCGGCTAAACACGCCTCCGTGCCGCATTCAAACGCCTCCATGAAACCCGCCCGTGTGGAAGCCGAGAAACCCACTCTGGACACACGTCCGTTCATGACCGGGCCGCTCCCCTATCTCCTCCACCATTTTGTCCACTCTTGCAATGGCTTACGAAGAGTAGTTATTCCGCATCCAAGCCGGTTGGGTAGCCCGCCGGATACGAGCTATGCGGCTCGCTGATCCACCTCCCTCCCCTCGCCCGACGGAGCCAGTTGCCGCCCCAAGCTGTGGAATTTTGCCATGTGTTGTTTTCATTGACTAGCAAGATGCCCGTGCATTGCACGGAACATCAAGATGCATTTTTTTTACAAACTCCCGCATGCATGCAATGGATAATTAATGTCCTCCTTTGCTAGTACCACGAGGCAAACACCATTAATATTGCATCGATTAGTGTTAGACTACCCACAGTGGGAGTAACATAGGTAGTAACATCACACATATCTAGATAAAATAGATGATGTGGCAAGTAATAAATGAAGAAAGAGAGTCATGTAGTAACATAGCTAGTTACTACTAGTATGAGTAACATCACACATATCAAGGCAAGATGAGTCTATAGCATAATAAATGAAGCATTGCATGTTACCACACATTTGTTACTCACCACTATAGAGGTAGTAACATAGAGTAGTAACATGGGCATGTTACCACTCTATGTTACTACCCATTGTGGCTAGTCTTAGTGGCCTTGTATATCCGCAAATTGTAATTTTGATAGTGGCCCCTTGTATATAAAAATGGAGGGAGAAAGATGAGAGATAAGGTGAGGAGGAGTGGGGCGTGGTAGTGACTGATGGTCGGACCGGGCGGAGGCATGGGGATGGACGGCGCATTATGTCTAGGTTTGTATCTCTCTCACACACACCCACGTAGGTGGGGGACGTGCACGAAGAGAAGAGGTGCACACACGGAACACGTGCTCCCGTCTCTTTCCCAACCACACCCGCGCGGGTACACGGTGGAGCTCATTTCTGTACGAAAAAGGCAGCCCACGTGGTAATTTGGCACGTGTACTGGTTGTCCACTTGGTGGAGGGAGGATCGTCTACCACGGGTGAACTAACAAATTGTGACTTGACGCGTTATGTTAAATTAAAAAAAGAGGCAAACCATGTGGGGCCTACCTTAGATGCAAGGCTCTATACACTGGAGTACTTTTCATGTGTCCCATCAACTCGCAGAACGAGGAGAAGCTTGCTTAGTATGCCGTCTCCCCCGCCCACGGGCGCGGTGGCTCGCAGGATGAGGTGAAGCTTGCTTACTAGTACGCCTTAGGCCCGCTCCCTCGCTCACGCGCGCGGTGGCTCGCAGCACGAGGAGAAAATTTTACTACTCCCTCCGTTTACTCCTCGTCCCTACTACGTACTTTGGTTAGTACTCCCTCCATTTACTTATACAAGGCCACTATAAAAAAATACATTTTGCATCTATACAAGGCCACAAATAGTAATCGAGACAAAAGTTACTACTCCCTCCTTTCCAGTTTATGGCTCAATTTCAAAATCTCTCCAACCAAGGTAGACGGTGAGTGGTCGAATTAATTTCGTATTTTGCACAAGTAATTAGTACGCTCATTTTTCTCAAGAAGTTATGTTTACCGAGGCATTAATTGGAATGAATGCATGAATGACCACTAAATTTCCATGAACTTGTACATGCATTGGTTAGTTTTCTCTTGACACTGCTTGCGTCGGGTGATCTAAAGCACCTAGAAATCCAACATGTAATGGTACTACTACTAGTATAGTAGAATTGAGACTTACCAAACGGAAAAACGAATGTTTTTTAGATGAGCCATATAAACCCTAGTGGGTACGTACTCCGTAAAAACAGATTTTTCCAAAACTAAGTCGCTCCCTTTCATGAATTTTGTAGTATACTCCTCCGTTGACGCTCCCTTTCATGAATTATGTACTTCCTGTCACCGACATGTGGGACATATAGCAACCGGGTCCATGTGTCAAGCACCAAATAACAGTGCAGAACAGCAGGGGGGACGCACCCCACTCGTACCGGCCCAGTAGTAGTAATGAGCAATGAGATGTCAAATCACAATGCCGCACTTTCCCAGACGGACGAAGCAACCATTATTTCACACTTCGGTTCGCCATCATCTCAAACCATGTACTAGTATTGCTTCTGCCTCATGAGGGACACGCGCATCGCCTTGGTACATCATGACACGTGGGACCGCATGACAGGCCATGCTCCCCTGCCGATCGCTCGGTAAAATCACCTCATTTTTACTATACTTCCTCCGTATCGGTTTACTACATGGCATGCACATCGTTCTAGGTTGAGAATTTAACTGGCTATATATGTGATGAACAGTACTCTAGCCTTTTAAAAAATGTATACTTTTGTACAGCAGTACTATCGATGGATTGCGCCATGGAGCAAAACTTGAAATTAAAAAAAGGTGGTACATATAGAGAGCGCTCGTCGCCAAATTATGCATATAGTACTATTAAAAAGGCTAGTCACAATAATGGTGTCCAGCACAACCCACCCCTCAAATAAAACTAAGAGGGTGCTTGGATACCTTTTAGTCCCATGACTAAAAGTAATGGGACTAAAACATGCTAGCCTCACCCATGCTTGGATCCAAATACTAAAAAGGCTAAAATCAAGTTAATGAGCATTTATTATCCTCCAAACCCTCCAATCCAGAACTCGCCTGTGTTAAAGGAGAGGAGTTAAATGAGTAGAGAGAGGACTAATCCACATTTTAGTAGGGGTACCCCTGACTAAAAAAATTTAGTCTCAAGACTAGTTTTAGCCCCACTTTAGTCAAGGGTGCTTGGAACTTTAGCCTCTTAAAGACACTATTTTTAGTTAGACTAAAATAAGTCCCTTGGATCCAAGCACCCTCTAAGCATCTTGGAATTCTTTGACAAAACTAAGCACCCTGAAATTCTTTGACAACTAAACTGCTGGCTATATGATGTTGGCCATATATATTGTACGTATATAATGTGAAGAAACGAGTGGTAGTACTATACCAACTAAAAGATGAAATGTAAGAAATACTAGTATGTACGTACTGAAGAGTTAAAGTAACGAGAAGAAACATAACATAGTTCTGCTGGGGGCTCAGCACAACACACCCCTCAAATTAAATTAAGCACACCTGAAATTAAACTTTGCAACTATTCCGGTAGACACTACATTAGAACCACCATGAGCAACAACACTGCCACCTTACTCGGAGTCCTCGTCCACGTCCTCGACCTCGTCCTTGTCCCTCTTCCTCTTGGCCAATACTTCTTTGCTTGAACCGCACACTTGGCTGTTGCTCTTCATCCAACCCTTAGATATTGAAGCAAAGGTAGCCATCCATTGCAGCGTAGTGGATGTGGTCTATATCTAGTACATTTCGCTGCCATGCATGACGATGAAACGTGTATGGAGGTTTCTGTAGTTTACCGTACGAAGGATGAACCATGGCTCCTGCCAGGGTCAGCATTGAAGGCTGACGAGCGGACACCAGCCGATTCTTCTGGAGGTCGAAGGTCTTGCCTACAACGAGGCCTATCCGATGCAGGACTTCTTTGTAGTTACCGAAGTCTATAGTAACGAATTTGACTAGGTTACTCTCAAGGAAGTCCTTAAAATCCTGGCACTCAACGTCGGCATGGCATATGTGGTAGACCAAGCATAAGTCATGCACGCAAACCTGGATCACGGCGGGCTTCTTCCTCTCTTAGTCCTTTAGATCCTTCTCTCGTCCCAGGACTGTGGTGTACTCAACATATAGCCCAGCGACCCACTCATCATCTGAGTCTTCGAACATGCGTCTGAAGCGAGAAAGGCATCCTTTCACCGTCGCAGAAGAACGGGTGTAGATGACGTCGAACTCATCACCGGTGATGGTTCTAACCTTGTACTCACCGCCGATCGTGGAGATTTGGGATGCCATGGATTTGGGAGGAGGGTTAGGATTAGTGCAACTGTCGTAATGTGAATGGACGGGACGACTAGGAGCAAACCGCCGTAGTATTGAAGGACGTGTGGGGACGAGTAGGAGCGAACTGCCAGTGTGCGAACGGCAGGGTAGTGGCTTTCCATTCTCCCATGATACGGGCTTCCGAGAGCCCTTGGATCTGAGATCGAACGGTTGCATGGCGTGATTCTAGACCTATGGGTGAATATCCTATCCTGGAGGGTTATTCTGCAAATTTTTAGCAACTTAGCATGCGACCATTTGATCTCAGATCCAAGGGCTGCCAGCAGCCCGTATCATGGCCGCGCCTACCATGACCGTCGCGTCGCTCGCGCGGTCGCGCCCTTGGAGATTTAACACAGTGCGTTAGGCTATCTGATGTTGGCATGTCATACATAGTCATCACTTAGTCACTCATACTACAACAAGGTTGGCTATAAGTGTATTTTTTACTCCTCTCTATCTCTTTCTTTGTACTCAAGGAAGAAACGGTGCTAAGCGCGTGTATTTATTGCATTTGCCGAGGAGTGACCTCTTCCAATGAAATGGTGTTGCTAAGTTTGCTTCATTTAATTAGCTATAGACTCAAAATTGTCTTTTCACCTAGGTACATGCTCTTAGCAGCATTTCTTCCTTGGGTCACCAAACTAGTCTCTCTCTTCTTGATTAACTTGCCACATCAGACTTTATGCTTATGTGGCAAGCTTAAGCACCTGTAGGAGCAAGTAAAAGTAAGTACAATAGTGCACTTTACATGGCATTTTTGCATACGTGGAGGAAAGAGAGGCAAGGAAAAAGTGGAGAAGTGGGCTCTCATGCAAGAGCCAGCCTCTACTACATGGTGGAGCATTGGGAGAGGCACCTGTATGGAGGTGGTCAGGAATCTGGGAGACTCACGCCGGTCATAGCGCCGCAGTTAAAATGATAATGGCAAGTCAAATCATGGGGCCCCACCTGTCCAGCAGTAACTCGCTGTCAAATCACACAGCCCTACGTTTGCAGCAGCCTACTCCCTCGTCTTCTCCCATCTCTGTCGAACCGACTAGGCGGAACTGCCCCGCTGCCTACCGCGCAGGAAAAGCCCCGCCCTCGACTTTTAAATACAACTACATCCACTTAAGAATCCAATGATATACTTTTTGTGACATAGTAACTCATATTTAGTTAGTCAAATGGATAACCTAGAACTACGTGCAGGCCCTATAAACCGAGATGCCTAAAAATAAAAAAATAAACGAGATGGAGAGGGTAGTTCAGCACGTATCTTTTTAGATCAATATAGTCGGGATTCACCATGGAGCAAAACCAAGTGGTAGGTTGCTCCTGTCGTGTTGGCGTAGCAACTCAAGCAGGGTCAATCCACACACGAAATGGCGACACACTTAACAGGACCCCTTTGGTCGACATGTGGCTCATCCACCGTCATGTTCCACGTGCGATGCACCAAATTACAGTTCGGAGCAGCGGTTGGAATTGGAGGCACCCCGGTCGTAGCGCCGCAGTAGTAGAAAATGAGCGACGAGGGGTCAAATCACAAAGCCCCACCTTTCCCGCATTAAGCTGGATGGACGAAGCAACCATCATTTCACTCTAGGGCGCAAGAGCATAAAGAAAAGAGAAAACAATGATGCGTGCGGCAGCTACCTAGGGCACCCTAGGGTAGGGGTCTCCACTACAAATCCTTTTTTTTGAAAGCGCCTCCACTAGAAATCGGCTTCTCCCTTGTCCTCTTGCAGAAAACCGATGATGAGTGTGGCAGTAGGGTTTGTAGGAGTGCTACGGCGTGCGGGGCCACGTCATAGTAAATGGGTTTGAGCTGACGCCTTAAATATGTGTGGGCCGCTTGGTTTTACGGGAACGAGGCAGCATTTTGGGTTCAGGGACCAGTGGAGATATAGTACGTACAAAAAATTGTGGACGTAGGTTCGACCGAAAGGCAATGATGCATGGGCCCTGCATTTTGATATACCCGGGGCCGCGTGAAATTTGCTACTCTACTCAAAACTAGTAAGGTACACATGTATTGAATGCATGAGATTTTGAAACCAAATTATGAATAAATACACACTATAGGATGTAAAGCTTTGAGTCATATATGCATGATGTAGATGTTCGCTTAGTTCTTATAGTTCATCTCATTCAAAATCAATAAGTTTTATAAAAATGTTAAGATTCATGGGGTTGTGCATTGTACTCCCTCCGTTCCAAAATAGATGACCCAACTTTGCACTAACTTACAAAGTTAGTGCAAAGTTGGGTCATCTATTTTGGAACGGAGGGAGTAAATCATAAAGTAAAAAACAAATAATGGCGATTCATTTAGAAAAAAATAATCAATTATGATACAGAAGATTCTAGAACAAAGGAGAAGTGGTTGTGTTTTGAGGTTTGTGCATTATGCTTAAGTTCAACCATGGAGTCTTCTAAATTGTACATGTGGCAGATCTGGTGGAATGTTGATGATATCCAACGGCCAGTAGTGCTCAGATTTGCCTATCTCTGCACTGTCGGGTTAGCTTCATCCAGCGACCATCTTTCAAAGTTATTGGCACACTATATAGTTCTTGTGACATAGTTGCATGTTTTGGAAAAAAAGCTACTAGTGGGTTGTACTATCTATTTAGGAATAGAAGATGTATACATGGAAGTTGTAGGGAAATAGATGACATGGAGCATCTCAATTCCTATGAGTAGGGATTGGAAAAGAGATGTCATTTGGTTCACATCATAGGAACTTTTCTATTTAATATAGAGATGACATGTTTCTCAATTCCTATGAGGAGGGATTAGAAAAGAGATGTAATTTGGTTCATATCATAGGAACTTTTCTATTGAATATACGCTAATGTTTATTTTCCTTTGAAATTAAGGGAGTATAGGAATCCATTCATATGAACCAAGTGGCTCTAAAGCTATAAAAATGATATCATGTTTATTTCCTTTGAAATGTGGAGTATATGAATCTATTCCTATGAACCAATTGGCTCTAAAGGAAAAAAATCCTATAAAAATCATATCATATAGAGTTCCTATGATATTCCTCGACACTAAAGGATGCTTGAAATTGCTGTGGGTGATACGATGGTCTTTCTTTGTAGACTCCTCACCCAACTTTATAGTTACCTCTCGAAGATGAATGAAATGATATATACATGGTATTCTACATGTGCAATTTGGTACACGAAAACTCGGTAAAAGTTTGCGAGGTTCGAATGTTCAATAAAGCTATATGCACTGCATTTCGGAACGGAGGGAGCATACGGCAGTTGCTAACACTCACGTGGAAGATTTGTGTGTAGGAGGAGTGGCTGTTCTGTTAAATGACATGGCAAAACTGACACTGTCGGATGCCGATCTAACGGTCCTTACGGTGTTCGTCAGGAAAAGGCTTGTGGCGAACGTTTGTCGGATAATGATTTACGGACACATGCATTGCATTGATACGTGCCCCCTCTCTCTCACGCACACACACCCTCACGAGTCACGACTCTCCCGAGTCCTCTCGCAGACTCGCACGTCGCACCCATCGTCTATCTGCAGGTAGACGTCACGCACATATGTGCTCTTCACACCCTACCCTCAGAACTTCTAAAAAACAAAAGACGGCGCGCACATTTTATTTTAGCTCACACGTCACACACTTGTACTATTACTCTTGCGGCGAACGTTCTTTGGGCATAGTATATTGTACTCTCATGAAGAGAAGCGGTGCACGCACGCACTAGTTCTCTCACACCCACTCGCGGGTACACGTAGGAGCGCATTTTTTTGAAGCTGGTACAACAAAATCACTCCACTATATATAAAAGCAGGAGCCTTAGCGCTTGCTTTACTAGGGTTCCTCTCGTTCACTCTCTCATGCTCTCCAGATCTAAGAAACACATAGGTGGCCACACTCTCTCTCAGCTCACGGCTAGTCACAAATCCGGCCGGACAACCTTGACCGGGGCAGGGGTGTAGGTGCATCGTTCATGCTGTCGTCATCGGTGAGGGAGGAGACCAACGGCTGCCCGCGTGTCCCGATCGGCGGCCGTGCCGTTCTCTCTGAGAGAGCGCCGGCTCGGGAGGGCCTCCGACCCCTTCTTCCTCCCTGCGGTACTTTGGCCAAGATGCGGCCTCCCGACGCCGTCTTTGCGACATGCTGACGACCCTCAGGTATATATTCCTTCGAAACCTGCCTTGCTCTACTGCCCCAGCTCCCTTCGTCTGGATCCTTTTCTACTTTTGTCCGCTGTTCCAAAGCCACCTAGACTTCTACTAAGGCACGTGCTTTGCACGTATGTTTTGTATGATAGATACTCATATACCTTCTTTTTAGAGAGAGAAATGGGTACTCATATCTTGAGTAGATATCATAGTGTGTCTGTTTGCATGATCTAAGGACTATTCTGAAATAAGAAGCAAATCACTTGCACAAATCAAACTGAGTTCCAAGTAAGAATTTGATTACAAGATAAAAGTTGTAGTTTTATTATATGTTGTTTCCTGGGTTCCACTGATGTATAGTTCCAGAGTTGTTTGACGGTTTACATGCATGTTTATGGACTATTTTGTGTAACTAAATAAGTCATTTAGGTCTGACAGACACTCATGTCAACTTGTCAACTTGTCGTACTTGCATGTGAGGAGGTAGCAGCAGTTTCTAGACATTTCTCAACTTTAGTAGGTGCAATCCCGATTCAACGGGGACTTCTTTATTTGTTTACTTGGAGAGCAGAGTCGGCCATGTGCACAAGGAGCGGGAGCGAATCCGGCATCTCTTAGCCGTCAGATCATGTCATCCTTTGTTTGATGGACGGCAGTGATATGCATGAGAGGGGAAATGAACGGTGGATTTTGAGCCAATGCTTGTTTGGGCGGGAGAATTGAAGATGGAGTGGTAAATCCAATTTCAAAATTGCTGCATTATAGTAGTAGTAGATTAGAAGTAAAGCTATTTCATACAGTTGACTCAAAGCGTTGGTTCAAACAGGGAAGAAAGTGGGCAAGCTGTAGCATGAATCTAGCACTTGGTTCTAAGAGGAAACAGGGGAAAGTAGTAATATCTGTCACTGTTTAAATAACCGTATATGTTATTTGCGCAAACAGGGATGTCTGTCTCCATATCGTTTCGGGATGTCTATCTCCGTATCATTTCTATCTGTGCAATCAAAAGCACACACCTCAGTTTTAGTACAACTGCGCAAAATGAGATGGCTATCCCTCGCTGTCGTCGTCTAACCTCCCGTCTTCAAGGTATCCCTACATTGGTAGTAACTAAGGTAGAATGACCAACGCAACCTAAAAGAAGCTGATTCGTACGTTTTACTTCCTGATTGCAGTGCAGGGACGAGCGAAAACAACTGCATCCTAGTCCGGAATGCACTTTCTACCAGTTCATCCATGGACCAAGGACTAGCTGGCATGGCTACATGGCGGCTTTTTGGACAGGTGCGCGGACAAGAGGCATTGTGGTCTGCTTATTTCTGCAAATAGCGGTGCTTAAATTTAGTGGAATGCACAAGCATTTCAGCTTGTCAGTACACTGCATGGTTCAGTTCAGCATTCCAGCTGATACCACAATTATAATTGGTTATTCTGGAATGAGAGAACCTAACCATGAATGGTGGCAACAAGAAAAAACCAGAGTGAACTCCATGAAATTTAAGCCTGCCGGGAGGCCCTTCGCTCAGAGAGAAGCCTTGCTTATTTTTTCCTGATTTGTAAACCTTCTCACAACTTTGTCTTTTGCTGTGAACTAGTATATGTTTGTTATGTTCTTTGAATCATTGAGATGTATAAAATTTCTTAACTTATGCTTTTCAATTTTTTTATGAAGACGAGTTTAATGTGAGTGTTCCACATGAGCGCTGGACTAGCGTGTGAACGTTTGGAATTTATTACATTGTGGCCTCAATTAACTGCATGAACCACTGTAACAAGATACATAGTTGCTTATATGTCAGACAACATATTGTTGATTGTTAGCTGGTCGATAGCCTAGTGTTGAAGCGAGCTGAGCCAATGTGCCATGTTTTGCACAACTTCTTACAAGTGGGGTAGCACTAATAGTGTTTACAATTACTTATGTATACGTCGGCGCACGGTTCTCGAACGAGTGCTCTATTTCGTCAAAACACACACTGCTCGTATGATAAATCTGTGACGCCCCCAATTTGACCGTACACTAATCATACACACAAATGTGTACGATCAAGATCAGGGACTCACGGGAAGATATCACAACACAACTCTACAAATAAAATAAGTCATACAAGCATCATATTACAAGCCAGGGGCCTCGAGGGCTCGAATACAATACCTCAATCATAGACGAGTCAGCGAAAGCAACAATATCTGAGTACAGACATAAGTTAAACAAGTCTGCCTTAAGAAGGCTAGCACAAACTGGGATACAGATCGAAAGAGGCGCAGGCCTCCTGCCTGGGATCCTCCTAAACTACTCCTGGTCGCCGTCAGCGGGCTGCACGTAGTAGTAGGCACCTCCCGAGTAGTAGTAGTCGTCATCGACAGTGGCGTCTGGCTCCTGGGCTCCATCGTCTGGTCATAGCAATCGAGTAAAGAAAGGGGGAAAAGAGGGAGCAAAGCAACCGTGAGTACTCATCCAAAGTACTCGCAAGTAAGGAGCTACACTACATATGTATGCATTGGTATCAAAAGGATTAAGGGTATCATATGTGGACTGAACTACAGAATGCCGGAATAAGAGGGGGATAGCTAGTCCTATCGAAGACTATGCTTCTGGTAACCTCCATCTTGAAGCAGGAGAAGAGAGTAGATGGTAAGTTCACCAAGTAGCATCGCATAGCATAATCCTAACCGATGATCCTCCCCTCGTCGCCCTATGAGAGAGCGATCACCGGTTGTATCTGGCACTTGGAAGGGTGTGTTTTATTAAGTATCCGGTTCTAGTTATCATAAGGTCAAGGTACAACTCCTGGTCATCCTTTTACCGAGGGACACGGCTATTCGAATAGATCAACTTCCCTGCAGGGGTGCACCACATAACCCAACACGCTCAATCCCATTTGGCCGGACACACTTTCCTGGGTCATGCCCGGCCTTGGAAGATCAACACGTCGCAGCCCTACCTAGGCACAACAGAGAGGTCAGCACGCCGGTCTAAATCCTATGGCGTAGGGGTTTGGGCCCATCGCCCATTGCACACCTGCATGTTGCGTACGCGGCCGGTGAGCAGACCTAGCAACCTCCATTACAAAGGAAGTTGCGTTACGCGGTCCAACCCGGCGCGCGCCACTCAGTCGCTGACGTCACGAAGGCTTCGGCTGATACCACGACGTCGAGTGCCCATAACTGTCCCCGCGTAGATGGTTAGTGCGTATAGGCCAGTAGCCAGACTCAGATCAAATACCAAGATCTCGTTAAGCGTGTTATTTTGATATAACCACGGACGCCGACCAGGGCCAGGCCCACCTCTCTCCTAGGTGGTCTCAACTTGCCCTGTCGCTCCACCTCAAAGTAACAGTCGGGGGTCGTCGGGAACTCAGGCC
The DNA here is from genome assembly GCF_003073215.2 of Triticum urartu. NCBI lineage: Eukaryota > Viridiplantae > Streptophyta > Magnoliopsida > Poales > Poaceae > Triticum > Triticum urartu. Next base: position 216,981,707 of record NC_053026.1, read on the forward strand.
CACCACTACCTGGATGGAGCCACCTGCCCCTTCAGCCCCCATCTCCGAACAGTATCTCAGGTAATGTAACATTGTAAAGTATATAGTATATGCCCGTGATCACCTCCTGAAGTGATCACGGCCCAGTAGTATAGCATGGCAGACGGACAAGAGTGTAGGGCCACTGATGGAACACTAGCATCCTATACTAAGCAGTAGGACAGCAGGTAAAGGTAACAACAGTAGTAGCAAGGACAGGCTATGCAGCAGTATAGGATTAACTGAAAGCAGTAACATGCTACACTACTCTAATGCAAGCAGTATAGATAAGAATAGGTGATATCTGGTGATCAAGGGGGGCTTGCCTGGTTGCTCTGGCAAGAGAGAGGGGTCGTCTTCAATGTAGTCGAACACACGGACATCGGCAGCGGTCTCAGAGTCTACCGGAAATAAGTAACGGAGGGGGAACACAATAAATAACAGAGCAATCAAATGTATCACAAAGCAAGACACGGCAATACGTTGTGCTAGGGGTGACGTAACGCAGAGATAGGTGATACCGGCGAAGGGGGGAAACATCCGGGAGGTATTCCCGGTGTTTCGCGTTTTCGGACAGATGAACCGGAGGGGGAAAGTTGCTTGTTTGCTATGCTAGGGATGTGTGGCGGACGAACGGGCTGCGTATTTCGATTCTTCTCGTCGTTCTGAGCATCTTTCATGTATAAAGTTTTTCCATCCGAGTTACCGATTATTTTATATTAGTTTTCAACGTTTTAATCATTTTCTGAATTTTCTATGTTTATTTTTAATACGAAATACTAAATGGCTAATATGCTAAGTACACACAGGTCAGTACCCTCCAAAGGCAGACAAGTGGGGCCCCGGTCAAAGTCAACAGTCAAGTTTTGACTGGTCAATAGTGTCAGTTGGGACACGGTTGTCATTGACTTAGCTAGTTAAACCTTATCCATTAAAATAGTGCATGGGTCCCACGTGTCATTTGCACATAATTTTAACTAGGATTTATTTAGTGGTGGGGACTAACAGAGGGTGTTTTGTGCTAGGATTAGAGCTAATCAACAAATAGGCCCCTAATCTAATCTGGGATGGCCCATCCATTGTGTGGCTGTACATCACGCACAAGAACACACAGGCACATGGCCATGGCGTGGCCAAGATGTGTGAGCGGCCGCAGGGGAAAGTAGCAGCGGCAAGTAGCAGTGGTCGTGGCCAAGCAGCAGCGGCTGCATGCGGCGCTGGCTGGCGCGGTCGGCGAGTAGGGGCAAGGGCGCTGGGGGCAAGCAGAAGGCGAGTGCAGGTGTGCGCGGGTGCGGCCGACTGCAGCGACAGTGCAGCGGCGAGGCAACGCGCGGGGCCGCGGGGTGGACAGCAGGGGCGCGGGGCGGTAGCGGGCGACGTCAGGCGGCAGGCACGCAGCAGCAGTCAGCGACGAGGCGGCAGGTGAGCACGGTAGCGGGAGCGGTGGTAGCAAGCGGAGCATATCGATAGTAGGCGGCGGCACGAGCAACATCAGCTAGTATGCATGTACGCGTACGCGTACGCATACGCGGGAGCTCGGACGAGCTTAAGAAGATGTAGGGGAGGAAGTGGAGCTCCAATCGGAGCTCAAGGAGGACTCGGGGATGCCGGAGCTGCTCGAAGATGGGCGAATCAAAGACGAATAGAAGCGGTTGTCGACGGAGGGGATCGACGGATGCGGCGCCGTCTTGTCGATCCGGGTCGAGGCAGTCCACTTTGGGGTTGAGGACGATGGCCTGCATCTTCTGGATACAAAGGCTTGGCAGGGGAGTGGTCGAGGCCACAGCAACGGCGACGACACGGCGACGACAACAGGCGGACGAGCTCGGGAGGGACAGAGAGCGTGGGGGCGGGGATTGGGGCGCGCTAGGGTTCCTCAGGGAGAGGGGGCTTGGTGCGGCCTTATCCCCTCCGCGGACCGTCAGATGGGCGGCGCGTGGGCATCGTCGGCAGTGGCGCCGGTCGATGGGCGCCACGCCCTGTCTCCGCTCCTGTAGCGAGGAGGGAGGTGACCCGGTTGGGCTGGGCAAGGTCTGCTAGCTCGGCCGGTTGGCCTAGTGGGGGGGGTTGTTTTCTGTTTCCTATTTTCTTTTAGTTACCAGTTTATTTTTGTCTTATAAAATACAAAAGTTGTACCTAGATTAGTATTCCAATGTATTCCACTGCCACAAAAGTTGAACTCCAAAATAAAATAGTTTAAAATTTTATTAATCACAAAAAGGCATTTAATTACTTGTTTGTGTTGCTGTTTTATTTATTTTAGAGCACTTAAATATTTTATAGGAATGTGGTTTCTTCACCACAATTACATATGAATTATTTGCTACAGCTAGAACTTTTTAGTTTTGACTTTCAAATTTTTTAATTATTTCACTTTGTTTTAAAATTGAATTTTGAATCGGTTTGAATCAACGCGAGATTAACATTAGTAATCTTGGTGACGTGGCATCAGTAGTAGAGGGTTACTGTAGCTTAAATATCTGGGCGTCACAAAATCGTGACAACTTATGTCTTACCATGCCATATTCATGAAAAAACTAGTGAGGACGCATCTGTTTCGGCAACAATTACGATGGTTCTCACATGATTCACGGGCACACAAAAGTAGCAGCAGTTCCCATAGATGGATTCAAACAGATTACTAGCCCCCGAGGGGTCGATAACAGGCAAGGCTCAGATAAATAGACACAACCCAAACTACTATTAAACACTAGCTGGGGCAACTATTTCATGCCTCAATCTAATTTGGGCTGGACACAAGACGGACCTTGCCATGAACATCATCGAGGACATCCCGCAGTAGTTCAATCGTGTGAACCTTCATGAAGACAACCTTGTGGCCTTGCCACTGATAAACTTGTTTGTGGAGGCATGCCATGTCATCTTCCTGCGTAAGCTTGACAAGAACAGTATTCCTCACAAATGAAGGAGTAGCTTTGAACTTCTTGTGCTTTAGTACGCCCTGGATAACACGCCTGACAACAGTGAGGCTGGAATACAACTCCTCATTGGTATAACCGCAAATGGCTTCCAGGATCCAACAGCCTAAGAACTCTGTTTTCCCAGTGCGTATATTCAGGTCGTCCGCCTCATAGTGAGTGACATGTACAACCACACAATCCTTGTCTACATCAGGGTTCTAATTGAAATAGAAACAAATTCTGAATTACTTTTCAGTATAAGAAACACAAGTTATTTAAACCACTACGTATACCATGGCATCGAAGCTAAAAAAATTGTGCATTATTAATCACCACATACTTCCTTTTCTACAAAAAATCACCACATACTTAGATGAAAAACCACAATCGAGATCGGCAAAGAAGGAAATCACCTTGGGCAGCTCAGCGGGGGGGGGGGGGACACATCCTCGAAGGGGGAAACTGCTCCTGCAGTGCCACGAGGGCTGTAACCTTAAACGGGGCGTTGACCATCTCAGTATCTGGGGTCGCCTCGGTGGTTGCCTCCATCTTCTTGGAGCTCTCTGTCTCATGGGGATCAGCCTCCCGCGTCTGCTCCAATATCAGCAGATCTTTGCCTAGTTCTCCTTGGTCCGTCATGAAACTGATGAATACTAGGAGTCCACTGAAAGGAAAACACAATCGCAATGACAATCAGACCAAAAAGAGAGTGAGGATCGGTTAATGCTTTGCAAAAGTTCTTTTTTTCCTCTGAACGAAAATATACCAACATCACGGGTCCGCTTACCTTCACTTCATTCAGAGAGAAGAACAGTGGCAGATGCAAGTGTTGCCTTTCTTGAAGACGGTGAGGGAGAAGGGGATTCAGCGAAGAGTGAAATGATGGTTGCTTTGTCCGTCAAACTTAGACTGCGGGGAGGTGGGGTTTTGTGATACGACGGCTCGTTACTGCCGCGCTACGACCGGGGTGACTCTTCGCCTACATACTACCTTCTAATTTGGTGGATGGCATTTGGGCCCGCGAGCTGCATGGCCCGCATGTCAGTGAACAAAAGTATAACGGCATTCGGTAGAGGGAGACGTTTCAATAACCTAGGAGGAGCCAGAAGCGGTAGAGTGTCTCCACTGTACTAGTAGTAATTGTTTTTCTGGGTTGCTGTAGAGTGTCTCCACTGTACTAGTAGTAATTGTTTCTCGGGTCCCAAGACAAAACAGCCCATCCACACTAGTAAATAGTAAATTCAATTCAAAAACCTGGGTGCTCTTCCTCCTCCTCGCTCCCACCCACCTCACGTCAGCTCGCTCCACTCGTACCCCCAAATTCCTCACCTCACTCCTACAGAAAACCCCAGCTCCCCTTCTTCCTCACTCCTACAGAAAACCCCTAGCTCCCCTTCTTCTTCGCCCGCACTACAACTAGGCTCGTCATTAGTTACTCTCCTCAAATCCATGAGCGCGACGCGACGCCCTCGAAGAAAATGGAGTCGGCTGACCCCAGCGCCAAGAAGATGAGGCTCTCGCCTACGGCGACGCCTGTTGTAGATCCCGCACCCGGCAGCACGGGGAGAAGCGGTGACCCCGCCCCCACCGGATCCCAGGAACCCGTAGAATCTCGGGTGGACCGCATCAGCGATCTCCCGGACGCCATCCTTGGGGAGATCATCTCGCTTCTTCCCACCAAGGATTGCTGCCGCACCCAAGTCCTCTCAATTTGGTGGCGCCCTCTATGGCACGCCGTTCCCCTTAATCTCGAATGTCGTCAGCTATCTCTCTTCAATGATTTTGAAATCCCCAGAGCCATCATCTCCTCCCACCAGGGCTCCGTTCAAAGCCTCTGCATCCCGTCATGCTACCTGAGCAAGCATACCATGCCCTGCACGGTGGATGCCTGGCTGGAATCCCCTGAATTCATAGAACTACAGCTGCTTGAGTTCTACTATTCCCTTGGAAATCACATTCCACATACCGAACGCCATGAACTTGTGCCCTCAGCACCGATGTCCATCTCGGGGTTTTCGTCCTCTCTCCACACTGCCACCTTTGCGTAGTGCTACCTACCAGACAATCTGGTACTAAACCTTCGACTCCCATTTCTCAAGAAAGTTTCACTTGTGCGGGTTCGTATATCAGAGGCCTCATTGCACAGCATCATCCACTCCACTTGCCCTGCGCTGGAGTGCTTGGTGCTTGTTTTCACAGTTAGAATCGGTTGTCTCCAAATAAAGTCGCCTAACCTTGTAAGAATTGGAATTTCTTTTGACGGAAGGCAGCTCATCATCCAAGATGCCCCTTCACTTCAAAGGTTGATCCTTGATTCTAGTTATTCACCGTTGAAAATAACCATCCTCTTTGTGCCTAAACTGGAGACCTTGGGTGTAATACATGATCTCTGTGCTCATTTCAATATGGTGTTTGGCTCCATAGTTCTTCAGGTACTTTATATTATCATCTACACCTGTAACCATAAGCTGCATTTTAAATTTCTGCGCATAATTTATATATCATCTTGGAGTACACATTTTGTAGTAATATTATGTTCTATGCTCAATGAAGAGTTTCTCCATGGATGGCCTATCAATGGTGCTGGATTCTGTTAAGATCTAATATATCCAAATGAATAGTTTTGATCTGAACAAGATTATTGCCTTGCTGCAATGCTTTCCATGCCTGGAGAAGTTGTATACAAAGGTGATAATTTCACGCACATTGGAAGCCCGCATATAGTGTACAAGAATTAACCATTGAGCTGTTGCTCTTTCGACACTCTTCTTTTAGACCTTAACTGTTTCCAATCTTCATGTCTATTTAGGCAACATGACGGGGTAAGAAAGTTATAACCAATCGGTGGATTTGTAAGCATCGGGATTTTCTCACTTCTCATGCGATTCCATTGAAGACAATAACGCTAGAACGATATGTAGCCAACCATGCAAACACAAGATTTGTCACATTCTTCCTGCTGAATGCGAGGTTACTATTGTCCATCAGGCTTAAGTTTATCATCAGCATGGTTTTGATGGATGGGTATGTCGAAGAGAAAAAAAAGGAGTTTCAGGTGGGCAAAAGAGCTTCTGAACGTGCCGGGCTTCTATTTACAACATATTGTGGTCATAATCCAGTAAATTTTACGACCCAGGTTGTTCATTCTATGGACTTGACCGATCCATTTGACTGTGACTGCCGAAAACAGTGCTGGAGTTAGATGTTGCCCTTTTCAATCTGGTTTTTTTTGTAAACCTGATGAACAATTAACCCTCGTGCTTTTGTATAGTTTGTAAGCTGGAGTTAGATGTTCCTGCCCTTTTGAGCTCGGCTGTGACTGTCATATTTTCTTTGAAACAAGACAAATGGCTTGCCATTCGTTTAATTTAGAGTGAAATATTGTAACAAATCCAAACCAAGGGAAATAACATCCCTCTCGCCGGCTGCTTGAGCTCACTGTGCATTACAAAGCCAAGTGATTAGCCCCCACTAGCACCCACAAACTTATTTCGAACTAGCACATCAAATGGGCTGTAAATTTTCATAGGAAAGGCTGCTTGACCGTGACAGATTTGGATTCTGACATTTGGGACCCGTGAGGAAATAGCCTATCCAAGGTGGTGTCGACTTACTAGCCACTCAACAAACGATTCTGCCTACCAGCCGTTGGATTGACATCCAACATCTGTCGTGTATGTTCTATCTCCTGTCTTCTTCTTCCTCCAATCGCCCAAACCAAACCACCCCGTCGGCTCCGCCTGCTCCCGCCTCCCATGGCTAGCTGTACCTCCGCCACCCTACCGTATGTATCCTCCAACGTTGGCCAGTCCCTCCCTCTATTCCCCCACATGTCCTGTTATTCTCCGGCGACGTCAGCCCCAACACGCACCCGCGCCCAAACCAGTCAACCCTCGTACTCCCCTCCGCCTACAACTGGACCAGAGCATCTTCAATGGCTCCTGTTCGTTCCGTCTGAGGCCTCGCTGTCGTCCTCCGCCTTGCGGCCTTGGTTCGCTCGCCGTGCGCGGTGCGCCGCCCTCTTGCGTTGTCAACGTCGTCAACAACCGAGAGGAACAAGGAGATGACTGTACGTGGAGAGGATGACAATAGGGACCCACCAGCGTCATGGCAGTACACAAGCAAGTGCCTCTATAGTACAAGCCCAAAAATATGGTTCCTCCTAATTGGTTGTACATCTGGGGCTCACGCCATTGTCAACATAGTCTATAAACGAGAGAATTACACTACGAGCGGCTGACACCAGGGACCCAGCAAGTCGCGCAGTTTTTTTTGAGGAACAAGCAGTTGTTATTTATACTAGTTTTAGCGACATATCAGGGTAACAACGGGGCTGTGCGGGGGCTGTGGCCCGTCTAGCCAGGGTTTTATTTATGTTTACCACATCATGAGCCCAGTTGTGTTTTTTTGTTGCTGAAAATGGCTAGCCCAGTTCTATTTTTTAAAGAAATACCCAAACAAGGCCTACTTGCTTTATCGGCGCTGTTGGGCTACAAATCTTTCAAGACGAGGAGAGTTTCATTCGGTTTGCCCAGAAATGGGCTGTACATTTTTAAAACACATCAAACCGGGAATTAGTTTCAATTTTTTTTCATTACAAGATCTTAAATTCCATTGATTTTTATGCGTGGACAATTATTTGGATTTTATATTTATAGAAATTATTTTTCAAAATAGTTTGAATGTGAATCGATATTTCTGGATTAAAAACAGTTGACCGCACGAAAATATGCAAAATTTCGTATACTTTTTAGCCGTGGCCACAATATGGGGTGTGATGCTAACAAAAAGAAGATGGGCTCCAAAAAAATCTTACGGATTAGCAAATGGGTTGTACATTATTAGAAATAATGGCAGATGGGATGTATGCTGTTTTCCACAGATTTGAGGCTGACTTGTGCACCTACTACAGGTTGACGCGTATGCTTTCATAAAAAAAAGGTTGACGCACACGCAACGCCCTGTCAACTTAGTCAACACACGAGAGCAGTGACTATTGGATGTCCATCCAACGGCTATCGTGCTTCTTCAATCTCTGCTCTTCATGCTCAAGCCGCTCAAACAAGTGCCAGCGGGACTGCCTGCTCCCTCCTCCCACGACCGGCTATGCTGCCGCGCAGGCCTCACGGCCCCACCGTGCTCCCATCGCTGGCCTTGCCATCCCTCTACTCACCCACACCTGCTGTTATTCTTCGGCGACGGCAGACGAACCAGTAAACCCTCGTACTCCTCCATGTGGGAAACAACTGCTGAGTATTCCCTGGCTCCGTGTCGTTCCCTTCCTAGGCCTCGCCGTCGTCCACCGCCCTGGTGCTCTCGGCGCGGCCTGGTCAACGTGGTCAATGAACGACATCCATCGGAACTGGACTTTACGTGGAGAGGCTGACAGCTGGGTCCATGGCCGCACGCAAGGAAATGCCTCCTTATTACGCGCAAAATAATGATTCCTCCACCTGACAGCTAGGACCCACAGGAAGGGCCTCTGTATTTCGTGAAAAAAACATTCCCCCCGCTGACAGGTCGGACCCACCAGTTATATCTTCGCACGCAAGGAAGTGCCTCCTTATTACGCCCAAATAAATGAATACCCCCCTGCTAGCTGGGACCAACCATATTGTTGGGCTAACTTGTGGGCCTACTAAGTTGACAGGGACGGAGAGCTTTGTCAACTTAGTCAATACTCCAGTGACCGTATGATGTCCATCCAACGGCCATAGTGCTTCTTCAACCTCTGGTCTTCTTGCTCCAGCTGCCCAAAGCAGCGCCGGTCGTGCCGCCTGCTCCTGCCTCCCGTGGCCGGCTGTGCTACCGCGGAGGCCTCACCGCCCCCATACTACTCCCACCACTGGCCAGGTCATCCCTCCACTCACCCACACCCCCTGTTATTCTGCGGCGACGGCAGCCTCACACCGCAGCCGAACCAGTGAACGCTCGTACTCCTCTCCGTGTGGGCATCCACTGCCGCGTCTTGCATGGCTCCGCGTCGTCCCCTTCCTAGGCCTCGCCGTCCTCCACCACGGTGGTGCTCTCGGCGCGGCGTGGACAATGTGGTCAACGACCGACTTCCATCGGAAGAGTACTGTACGTGGAGAGGCTGACAGCTGGGTCCACGGTAGCCGCAAGGAAGTGCCTCCTTATTACGCGGAAAATAATTATTCCTCCACCTGACAGCAGGGACCCACCGGACGGGCCATCGGTATTTTGTGAAAAAAATCGTTTCCCCCTGACTGCTGGGACCCACCGGACGGGCCACCGTATTTCGCGAAAAAACGTTCCTCCCGCTGTCAGCTCGGACCCACCGGAAGTGCCTCCTTATTACGCACAAAAAAACGAATACTCCCCCAGCTAGCTGGGACCCACCTTGCTGGGAGGCTGACTTGTGGGCCTACTAAGTTGACGGGGACGAAGGGCTTTGTCAACTTAGTCAATATGAACGATTCTAGCTCCAGTGACCGTACGATGTCCATCCAATGGCCGTAGTGCTTCTTCAACCTCTGGTCTTCTTGCTCCAGCCACCCAAAGCAGTGCAAGGTTGTGCCGCATGCTCCTGCCTCTCGTGGCCGGCTGTGCTGCCACAGAGGCCTCGCCGCCCCCTACTATTCCAACCGCTGGCCAGGCCCTGCGGCGATGGCAGCCTCACACCGCAGCTGAACCAGTGAACCCTCGTAGTTCTCTCCGCGCGGGCTTCCACTGCCGCGTCGTCCCCTTCCTAGGCCTCGCCGTCGTCCACCGCCGTGGTGCTCTCCGCGCGGCGTGGTCAATGTGGTCAAGGAACGACTTCCATCGGAAGAGTACTGTACATGGAGAGGCTGACAGCTGGGTCCACAGCCACAGCCCAGTTTTTTTGTGATTTGCCAAGTAAGTCGCTTTGTCAGGCCTGTTGGGCTGCAATTCTCTCAAGACGGGGAGAGCTTTCATTCGGCTGGCCGAGAAAATGGCCCATCAGTAATGAGAAATGGGTTGTACATTTTTAAAACATATCAAACCGGCAATTAGTTTCAAATATCTTTTTTTTTTCATTTCAAGATTTTAAATTACTTTAATTTTTATGCGTGGAGAATTTGTTGGATTTTATATTGATATACATTTACTTTTAAAATTAGTTTGAATGTGAGTCGAAATTTCGGGATTAAAAACAGTTCGGACCGCACCGAAATATGCAAAATTTCGTATAATTTTTTAACAGTTGCCACAATATGGGTTGTAATGCTAACAAAAAGAATACGGGCTCCAAAAAACCTTAAGAATTATCAAATGGGTTGTAAATTATTAGAAATAATGGCAGATGGGCTGTATGCTGTTTTCCACAGATTTGAGGCTTTCCTAAAAAAAGGTTGACGCACAAGCACTGACTGTTGGATGTCCATCCAATGGCCGTCGTGCTTCTTCAATCTCTGCTCTTCCTGCTCCAGCCGCTCAAACAAGCACCGGCGGGACTGCCTGCTCCCTCCTCCTCGCGACCGGCTGTGCTGCCGCACAGGCCTCACCGCCCGACCGTACTTCCATTGTTGGCCTAGCCATCCCTCTACTCACCCACACCTGTTGTTATTCTCCGGCGACAGCAGACGAATCAGTAAACCCTCGTACAGTCATACTCCCCTCCGCGTGGGAAACAACTGTTGAGTCTTCCCTGCCTCCGTCTCGTCCCCTTCCTAGGCCTCGCTGTCATCCACCGCCCTGGTGCTCTCGGCGCGGCCTGGTCAACGTGGTCAACGACCGACATGCATCTGAAGTGGACTTTACGTGGAGAGGCCGACAGCTAGGTCCACGGCCGCACGCAAGGAAATGCCTCCTTATTACGCGCAAAATAATGATTCCTCCACCCGACATCAGGGACCCACCGAAAGGGCCTCTGTATTTCACGAAAAAAACGTTACCTCCGCTGACAGCTCAGACCCACCATCTATATCTTCGCGCCCACCAGCTATATCTTCGCACGCAAGGAAGTGCCTCCTTATTACGCACAAAAAATGAATACCCCCCGGTTAGCTGGGACCCAGTATAGTGGCAGGCTGACTTGTAGGCCTACAAAGTTGACGGGGACGGAGGGCTTTGTCAACTTAGTCAATATGCACGATTCTAGCTCCAGTGACCGTACGATGTCCATCCAACGGCCGTAGTGCTTCTTCAACCTCTAGTCTTCTTGCTCCAGCCGCCCAAACCAACGCCGGTCGTGCCTCGTGCTCTTGCCTCCCGTGGCCGGCTGCGATGCGGCGGAGGCCTCACCGCCCCCTACTACTCCCACTGCTGGCTAGGCCATCCCTCTACTCACCCACACCCCCTGTTATTCTGCGGTGACAGCAGCCTCACACCGCAGCGAACCAGTGAACCCTCATACTCCTCTACGCGTGGGCATCCATTGCCGCGTCTTCCCAGGCTCCGCGTCGTCCCCTTCCTAGGCCTCACCGTCGTCCACCGCCCTGGTGCTCTCGGTGCAGCATGGTCAACATGGTCAAGGAACGGCTTCCATCGGACGTGGACTGTACGTGGAGAGGCTGACAGCTGGGTCCACGGCCGAAGTAAGGAAGTGCCTCCTTATTACGTGCAAAATAATTATTCCTCCACCTGATAGCGGGACCCACCAGACGGGCCACCTTATTTCGCCCCCTTGACTGCTGGGACCCACCAGCTACATCTTCGCAGGCAAGGAAGTTCCTGACAGTCGGGACCCACCTGGTCGAAGCGTATGTAGCGTTGTCATTCTGGTCGCGAACGTGTACGTACATACTGGTCGATGTAGAGGCGCGCATGTGTCGTAGTAGAGGCGCGCATGTGTCATAGTAGAGGCGCGCACGTAGCATGTACACGTACGTACAGCGGCCAGGGTGCAATAAAGAAAATACGGCCACGTATGTGTACATACGGGCGGGGTCTCAAACGCCTACTCGCGTGTACGTACAGCCAAGGCTCGTGTACATGGGTGGGTCGGAATGGAGAAACAGCGTCGTCGTCGTGTTCATGGGGAGGCAACGGAATGCGTCGTGTTCATGGGGAGGCAACGGAATGCGTCGTGTTCATCGGGATGGCTTGGACAGAACAGGCGATGGAAACGAGGCCTGGCGTACCACAGAACGGAGGAAACGGCCTTGTGTTTGACCGGCCACATTCGAAACGGGATCCTGTTCATTGGGAGGGGTCTGGCGTACCGCAAGACGGAGGAAACGGACCTCCTACGGTCGAAACAGGGGTCATGTTGATCGGGAGGGGTGTGGCGTACCGCAAAACGGAGGAAACGGACTTGTGTTGGAGCACTACGGTCGAAACGGGGGTCCTGTTCATCGAGAGGGGTGTGGCGTACCGCAAAACAGGACTCCATGGGATACTGTTCATCTCCACCGTCGACCCCCTCCAGCCTCCACGAGCTACTGTTCATCCACCATCGACCTCCTCCAGCCTCCACCTGCGACTGTTCATCCACGGGCTCCTGTTCATCCAGCCTCCACTGCGTGCTACTCCACCGGCTACTGTTCAACCAGCCCTCTCCACGGGCTCCTGTTCAACCACCCCTCCACGGGCTACTATTCATCCTGCCCTCCACCGTCTACTGTTCATCCTACCCTCCACAAGGTGGTCCTGTTCATCCAGCCCTCCACGGGGTCCTGTTCATCCAGCCCCAACAGGCTCGATCGACCGGGGTCCTGTTCATCCAGAGGGAAAACCAACGGGTCCTGTTCATCCACCCCCATCCGGAACTGTTCATCCAACCCCATCGGGAACTGTTCATCCACCCCCCCCCCCCAACACTCACTGTTCATCTAGAGGCAGCATCGATCGACTTCAGTTAGAAGTAGTAGTGAAGGAATCGCTCGATCAGGTTCAGTTAACAGCCATCGATCGATCGCTCAGGTTCAGTAACGCCTAGCCTGCAGTGGAATCGCTCGGGTTCAGTTAGAGCCCAACGCCTCGCTCGGGTTCAGTTAGAGCCAACGCTTCACACACACGCGCGCACATGTACGAGAGAAACGCGCATCGCTCGGCCCGCGACCTCCCACCGTAACCGGGAAATCCCTGAATTTTTCCTCCCCCTTGCTTCTACCATGGTTTTTTCCGTCATGGACGGCCCAAAGAATGTCATGCAGCTTCGTCTCCGGCCCGCCCAGGACGAAAAGCCCATTTTCTGTCATGATTTTTTGTCATAGAAGTAGGAGCCCACCACATCTATGATGATACCGGGTTTTGTCACAATTATCGTCATAGAAGTGTCATATGTATGACAGAAATTTTTTTCGTTCGGCCCAAAATGTCACGGATGTTTCTTTTTTTTGTAGTGATAAGAGAGGCTACCAAGGATACACAACTAGGTTGTCGGATCCCACACATAGCAACACACGTTACACGTACGCATAACATGCAAGTATGTGCTGTACAACATGGCATCACAACATAACGCAAACTCATATAGATAAAGGACCAGAAGAGCCACATAGCATTAATACAAACAGAGGTCTCATGACCCATCATTCAGAGCATAGAAGCAACGGAACCATTACATGTCTGAGTACAGACAACTACAAAAGAAAAAGGCTGAGAAGCCTGACTATCTACAAGTCCCTCCCAAGGTTACAAGATCGTAGCTGAGGAAACAAGCTACTCGTTGAAGTCCAAGCGGTACTACTAGTGAGACAGATGTCTCACCTGCAAAACATAAATATAGCAAACATGAGTACAAAGGTACTCAGCAAGGCTTACATCAAATCCTATCATACATGCATTTGTATCAAGAAGGTAATATGGGGTTTAGTTGCAGCAAGCCAGCTTTGACTTAGTGGCTATCCTGTTCTACGACAACGAGAAACTTCTTTGAGGTGAGGCAGCGCACACGAGTCCACTAATCACCACATCAATACACTACTATGGATTCATTCCCGTCTCCCTACGAGAAGGCCATCCATAGCACTCACACTTGTCTTGAGCATTTTAGAGTATCCACTTTAAGTTTTCTATGTACCACGTAAGCATCCAAGAAGTCCATAACCGAGGACACGGCTATTCGAATAGATCATGATAACCCTGCAGGGGTGTACTTCTTCACACACGCTCTCACCACTTATCACCATGTACACATCATGTATCTCATCAACCTTCAAGCGGAAGCCTGGCGAGGGTGTTGGCCACGACCTGACTAACCACACAAGACTCTGGTCCAGGTTTATCGCCTATTCGGGTTCCATCCGCAAGGAGATCCAGCCGGGGTTTCGCGCACGGCCCCAAACGATGTGTACAAGGTTCCCGAGCCCACCATCCGGGTGCCACTCGGTACACCGGGCCATGGTGCCTAGTCTGTCCCAAGTCCACCCTGCCGGGTGCCACTCGGTAGAAAAATGGCACTACCTACAAACACCAGAAACTATTTGCAACTCCTGGACAGAGACCAAGGCGGTTAATAAGTCGAGAGATCTTGGAGCACCCGGAGCCCAATGTGTGGTAGTAGCTAGTCATTGGACAACTTACATAGAACTCAATTCTTAAGGACGGTCCCAATGAGACAACCCACCATGTACTCCTACATGGCCTCTCACCGCTACCTTTACCAAATCGTGTTCACACACTTAACTCTCAGCATCAGAACATATCATAACACTCCAATCCATTCCCAATGAATCAGACCTGACACAACTCTAAGCAATTGCAGGCATGGCATGGTAGGAACACAACATGGCTCAATCAACTCCTACACATGCTAGTGGGTTCTAACTATTTAATGTGGCAATGGCAGGTCATGCAGAGGAATGGGTTCAACTACCGCAGCATAAAGTAGCAGTTGAATCGTTGTTGTCCTAATGCAATAAATGAGAGCAGGAGCGAGAGAGTAGGATTGTATCAGAATGAACAAGGGGGTTTGCTTGCCTGGTAGATCAACAGGGGGGCACTGCTCCACTGACAGGTACTCTGGATCGGTCTCCGGAGCAGGACCTATCAAGAAGGAACGGTGTCGACAATCAAACACAAGCATATGCAACAATATTATGCATGAATATGGCATGAATATGTGATGTGTTTTGAGCTAATGCATTTAGCATTCAACTTGGAAGAGGTCCATTTGAATCAAAGGTTCAGATGCAACTCTAATTTAAGTCCCTTTAAATGCCATAAGTGTGTTTTCATATATACAGCATGTATAGGTTGGTTTGTCATGCATGAAAATGGTACAGATGGATAGATTGAATTTTTCTGACCATTTTTCATATATAACTTATTTCAATATGAGCTACGGTTGAATTTCTATGAATTTTAGAAGTTTATATCATTTTCTGGATTTTCCTGATTTATTTTGAAACCAAAAAAAATGAATAACTGCGTCAGCACAGCGTCATGCTTGCGTCAGCAGGTCAATGGCGTTGACCAAGTCAAACCTGACGTGTGGGGTCCACACGTCAGTGACTCAGTTAATTAACAGGGGGTTTATTTGGTCTAATTAGGATTAGTGGGCATCGGGCCCACTGTCAGTGTCAGGGGTGGTTAGCAAAATGGTGATTAGCCTTAAGCTAATCACCTGGTAGGTCGGGCCCGCACGTCGGTCCGGCGAGGTTAACGCCGGTGACCTCTGGACGCGGCGGCATCCGCGTTACAGGCCACGGGGGCGGCGACTAAGGGCACCGAGGCGTAGCCCGGGCTCTCGTGTATCCAGCAAAGCAGGTAGGAGGAGCTGGGGTGGCCGAAGCTCGCCAGAGCGAAGCTCAAGGCGGTGGCCGGCACGCGGTTTCGGGCGGGATCGAGCTACGGGGCACGGCAGGGGCTGCGGAGTGCCTCGACGGCCTCCTGGCGTCACCAGGAGCACGGTGACGCCCGTGGTTGCGAGCTACGGCGGCTAGCGCGACGGCGGCGACACGGACGGCGACGAAGAGCTACGGCCATGGCGAGGAACGAAGCTACGGCGAGCGGCAAGCCACGGGGTTAGGGGCAGGACGTGCAGGAACTCACGTTGGTTCGGAAGGCGTGCCCATCGGCTCAGGGGAGGCTTTGGAGTCGACGGAGCGGCGCCGGCGATCTCGAGCGGCCGTAGGTGAAGAAGACGGCGGTGACGGCTCCACGGGGCGTCCCCGGTTGCTTGGCTCGTCGAGGACGTAGAGGATGTCGCGGAGGAGCTTGCAGACACGGAGAGAGGGCGAGGGGGAGGCGGTGGCTGCGGCTATGGTGAACGGCGGCGACTGCAGCGCTCGGCCATTCGCGCGAGAGAGCGAGGGAGAGTAGGGGAGGCCACGAGAGAGAGAGAGAGAGAGAGAGAGAGGTGCGGGGCGGCGCGTGGCGTCACGCGGGGCATCCAGGCGATCAGGGGGAGGCCAGGCAGGCAGGTGGCGTGGCGGCACGGCGGTGCGCGCGCGTCGGCCACACGCCCGGCCGACTAGCGCGAGGACAAGGACGACTGGCACTGTGCCAGTGGGCTGGCTGGGCTGCAGAGTGCCAGGCTGCAGGTAAGCACAGGTAAGCGTTTTTTTTCATTTTTTTCATTTTCTACTTTTCTGACATTTGTTTTGACTTAATAATAAAACTAAATCATTTTATTTTCTTTTGACAATTTTTGCAGGGACCTAAAGGATTAATCCAAAGCCCCTCACCAAAATTCAGAATTTTTGGACATATATAAAATATATAACATATATATATATATATATATATCCAAAGAAAATAAGTATTGCATTAATTCCAAATGGCCAAAATAAATATTTATGAGCTCCTGGAAATATTTGTTTGAATTATACCTCTGACCAATATTTTCAGAGAGCAACATGAACATTTTCTTGGACCTTTTTGGAGCAATTTTTATCTGGGTTATTTCCCGAAATGATTTCTGAGGGTTTCACAAATCCCCAATTCAAATTTAAATGAAGTTTAAACATGATGCACACATGACTAGCTAGTCTAGGTCATACCAGAACTAGGGATGTGACAACTCGCCCCCACTTGAAAGAATCTCGTCCCGAGATTCAGGAGTCGGCGGAATGAAAGCGGGGTACTCAAGTCGAAGACGATCTTCCCGCTCCCAGGTAGCTTCTCTCTTGGAATGATGAGATCACTGAACCTTGAGAAACTTGATGTTATGACATCGGGTGACATGCTCTACTTGATCAAGGATGCAAACAGGGTACTCTCGATATGTGAGGTTATCTTGGAGATCAAGCGTTTCGTGGTCCACGGAGCGGATGGGATCCGAGAAGCAACGCCTGAGTTGAGAGATGTGGAAGACATCATGTACTCAGAAAAGATGTGGGGGTAGTCCCAACTGGTAGGCAAGCTCTCCTCGTTTAGCGAGAATGCGAAAAGGACCAATGTAACGAGGAGCCAACTTGCCCTCGATACTAAAACGATGGGTACCCTTCAAAGGAGTAACCCGAAGGTATGCCTTATCGCCAACTTCATAAGCCACTTCCTTATGACGACGGTTATACTGGCTCTTTTGACGAGACTGGGCTGTTTTCAAATTCTCACAAATGACGCGAACTTGTTCTTCTGCCTCCTGGATCATATCTGGTCCAAAGAATTGTCTTTCACCGGTTTCTGACCAGTTCAAAGGTGTTCGACATCTTCGTCCATACAGAATCTCAAAAGGAGCTTTCTTGAGGCTGGATTGGTAGCTATTGTTATAAGCAAACTCGGCGAAGGGAAGACACTTCTCCCAATCCATGCCGAATGAGATAACACAAGCTCTAAGCATGTCTTTGAGAATTTGGTTGACCCTTTCCACCTGACCACTTGATTGAGGGTGGAAAGCGGTACTGAAGGAGAGATGGGTGACCATGGCAGTTTGGAAACTCTCCCAAAAATGAGAAGTGAAAAGACTACCACGGTTTGAATTGATCTCTAGTGGAACACCATGAAGTGACATTATTCGAGAAATATATAAGTCAGCGAGCTGACTAGCAGTGTACTCTCTCGAAGAGGTAGGAAGTGAGCCACTTTGGAAAGACGATCAATGACTACGAAGATAGCATTATTCCCTCTCTTGGTCCTGGGAAAGCCGGTGATGAAGTCCATACCAACTTTATCCCATTTCCACTCAGGAATAGCTAAAGGCCGAAGGGTGCCAGCAGGTCTTTGATATTCTGCCTTAACGCGACGACAAACGTCACAGTTAGCAATGAATTCAGCGATTTCTCTCTTCATCCTAGTCCACCAGAACCTCTGGCGCAGGTCCTGATACATCTTAGTACTACCGAGATGAATCATGAGAGGAGATTCATGAGCCTCCTTAGGAATCAGTTGTCGCAGATGTTGATTCTTGGGAACCACCAAGCGATTCTCAAAGAAAACAACACCTCGATCATCTATGGAGAAACTGCCACCAACTCCCTTGTCAATGTTTCTCTTGATCCGGGAAATTCCCGTATCCTGCTTCTGAGCAGAGATGATCTGATCCACAAGAGTAGGTTTCGCCACCAAGGTAGAAAGGAATCCGTGAGGAGCAATGTGAAGGTTGAGCTTACATAATTCCTCATGGAGAAGTGGTTGGCCCTGCTACAACATGAGATTGTTGCAATAGGACTTACGACTTAGCGCATCAGCCATGACATTTCCCTTGCCTGGGGTGTAGGTAATCCCTAAGTCGTAATCTGAGATCAACTCCAACCAACGTCTTTGCCTAAGGTTCAAATCTGGTTGGGTGAAGATATACTTGACACTCTGGTGGTCGGTGTAAATCTCGTAACGTTTACCAAGAAGGTAATGTCGCCATGTCTTAAGTGCATAGACTACGGCTGCAAGCTCTAGATCATGTGTAGGATAATTCTCCTCATGTGGATGCAACTATCAAGATGCATAGGCAATCACATGGCGATCTTGCATAAGAATGCAACCTAGTCCCTGTCGTGAGGCGTCGCAGTAGATAACAAAGTCTTTAGTGAAATCCGGTGGCACAAGTATGGGAGCAGAAGTCAGGCGTCTTTTCAGTTCCTGAAAACTGTGCTCACACTGTGGGGACCACTCAAACTTTTTATCTTTCTTGAGAAGTTCCATGAGAGGTTTGGCCACTTTGGAGAAGTTCTCAACGAAGCAGCGACAATAACTGGCTAGGCCAAGGAAACTCCTAACTTGCTTAACCATTTCAGGCGGAGTCCAATCAAGAACGGCCTGAACTCTCTCGGGATTGACAACAATGCCCTTACCAGATATCACGTGGCCCAGGTAGGTCACTTCTGGCAACCAAAATTCGCACTTGGAGAACTTGGCATAAAGGCGGTGCTCTCTGAGTTTTTCTAACACACGTCTAAGATGTTCGGCATGCTCTTCCTCGTTCTTCGAGTAAATAAGGATATCATCGAGGTAAACCAAGATGAACTTATCTAAGTACTCCATGAAGATCGAGTTCATCAAGCGGGAGAAAGTAGCTGGAGCATTGGTTAGACCAAAGGACATGACGGTGTACTCATACTGGCCATAACGAGTGATGAAAGCCGTCTTAGGAATGTCCCCATTTCTGATCTTGATTTGGTGGTAGCCTAACCTCAAATCCATCTTTTTAAAGACCGAGGATCGAGCGAGCTAATCATACAGGTCGTTGATCCTGGGAGTGGATACTTGTTCTTTATCGTGACCAAATTAACGGGACGATAATCTACAACCATTCGGTCCGTACCATCCTTCTTCTTGACGAAGAGGATGGGGAAAGCCCAAGGAGAAGAACTAGGACGGATGAAACCCTTTTGCAAGGATTCATCGAGTTGTTTCTTAAGCTCAGCTAGTTCTAAGGGTGCCATCTTGTAAGGTCTCCTAGAGATTGGAGCGGTTCCTGGGATAAGATCTATGACAAACTCTACATCTCTGTCAGGTGGAATACCTGGCAGTTCCTCTGGAAAGACATCCGGAAAGTCAAGGACTACCGGGATATCCTCAAGGTCTGGAAGAGGGCTGGCATTAAGAGAATAGAGTTGGCGCTTTGCAACTCTAGTGGAGACAGTGACTATCTTGCCAGATGGATGTGTAAGTTGAACAGACCTGGTGTAACAATCAATCTTGGCATAATGAGCTTTCATCCAGTCCATACCCAAGATGATGTTAATATCTGTAGACTTAAGGGCTATAAGTGATGCAAAGAATACAAGTGTGTCAACAAGGATTTGATTACCATGGCTTATTCTGGTAGTTTCCATCTAGACCCTGGAGTTTAGATTTCAAGTGGAGTTGGCATATCACAAAATGACATGTCGTGCAAACGAGCATAGCCTTCAAAGATGAAGGAGTGAGATGGTCCGGTATCGAACAGAACCGAAGCTAGATGACAGTTGACAAGGAGTGTACCAAGAACGACATCCGGATCATCATGGGCATCTTTAGCTGAGACATGATGCACACATCCACGTTCAGTGTGAGCTCACTTGACTCTAATCATCTTGCGTGATGGCTTACCACGGCCAACAGACTTCTCAGGCGGGAGTGGAGCATAGTTGGTTTGAGAGCAGTCACGTGCATAGTGTCCTGGCTCTCCGCATGTGAAGCAAGTCCCTGAAGTAGGACGTGGACCCACATTGACAAGCGGTCTACCAATAGGCCTGGGTGGAGCATGTAACTAAAATGGGTGAGGTGCCACACAAGAAGGCCTCGGTGTATAACCAGGTGGAAGAGCGGAGTTCGGAACCCAAATCTGGCGCTTCTGAGAACTAGAACCGGAGGAAGAAACCAAATCACGGGTGTGCTTACGAGACTCCTCGTAAGTAAGCTGAGCTGTCTCTGCATTAATAGCCTTGTTCACAAGAGCCTGGAATGTATTGCAATGGTGCAAGTGGAGATCACGACGCAACTTGGGATTGAGACCCTTTCGGAACCTAGCCTACTTCTTGGCGTCCGAGGACACCTCTTCTGTAGCATAGCGGGCGAGGTTCTCAAACTCTCTACTATAAGCATCAACAGCCATCTTATCCTTGGTGAAACTACAGAACTCTTCTCTCTTGCAGTCAATGAGGGCTTGAGGAATGTGATGGTCGCGAAAAGCCTCAGTGAAATCTCTCCAGGTGGGTATCTGGCCAGCTGGAAGCATAGCCTCATAGTTCTGCCACCAAAGACTAGCAGGACCTTCCAAGTGATATGCAGCATAGGTGACCGTGTCACCTTCAGCTACGCTCGCGGAACGCAGCTTGTGTGTGATACTACGGAGCCAGTCATCGGCATTGAGTGGCTCAATGGAATGATGGAAGGTAGGTGGTTTCAGGCCAATGAAGTCATGAACGGACGCAGACTCTTTGTACTGATGGGCGGTGTTCTCCTCAATATGTGCTAACAAGCGGTTAGACTCACGCTTGTTCCTCTCCATCTCTAACATGAACTCTACCAATGAAGACTGGTCAGGAGGATCCTCGCTACGTTCGCAGAACGCAGCTTGTGTGATACTACGGAGCCAGTCATCTGCATCGAGTGGTTCAATGGAATGATGGAAGGTAGGTGGTTTCAGGCCAATGAAGTCATGAATGGACACAAACTCTTTGTACGATGGGAGGTGTTCTCCTCAATACGTGCTAGCAAGCGGTTAGACTCACGCTTGTTCCTCTCCATCTCTAACATGAACTCTGCCAACGAAGACTGGTCGGGAGGATCCTCATCCCTACCATCTCCGTGGTTCCGGCTACGAGCAACAGAACTTCGGTTAACCGGCAACATCCTGAAGAAAAACCAAGGAAAACAAGGATGGATTCAGCATCACATAGGATGCAGAAGGTAGCACAAGAATTTAGTATCTCTCAAACTCCTAGGACAATTCCGGCAGCATAACGGCAGTAAAATGCTCAAAATGAGACATCCTGCAAACGATGGGGTAGTACCACAACTCAACATCATCACTCAAGGTTCTGAGATAATTACTAAACAGGCTACACCGGAGGTACTCGAACTGGGATATGACTCTGATCAACCAATCCTAAGAGACTACGGAGTAGTAACACGTGATCCTGATAGACGGAAGAGAAAGCCTAGTTCCTTAACCCCGTAGGAAAGATAGGATGACTCAGATCAGAAGGCATGAGGTATAAGGAGTAAAAAGAGCCTTACGTTCCCTTCCACAATCAATTCCCTATATAGCTAAAGAATTTCTAGACCCAACTTCGACCAGGTTGGCTTGGTAATCCTACAGGCAGTCAGGCTCTGATACCAAAGCTGTCGGACCCTGATTCTAAGTCACACCGATCTAGCATGTAACACTCATATCACTTTGCGGCCTCACGCATCGGTATTCCCACGGGTGTTGCCTTACCTGGCCCGGGACCGTTTGAGCTGTCAGGACCCCGATTCTAAGTGCACACCGATCTAGCATGTAACACGTCATATCACTTTGCGGCCTCACGCACGGTATTCCCACGGGTGTCGCCTTACCTGGCCCGGGACCGTTTGCGCCTTTTGGCTCACGTATATGATAGTGTCGCTAGCATCCATATGACAGAGAACCCGGGCCGACATGACTAGTCGTGAACCCAAAGTGGCACTAACTTACGGGAACAGGCATACATGAAACAACATCGAGCATGTCGGTCATCAGCGTGTGAATCCGGGCTGTAGCAACTGGGCTAACAGGACTCCGGAACGGGCTGTAGCAGGCTAGCAGGACTCCGGAAGTCACCGCGTGACATTTCCCCGAAGGGACAGACACAGGAACGAAGTGAATCACATGCCGGCCAGTCTAAGTGTTCCGGAGCAGTAGTGCTGGGCTAGCAGGACTCCGGTAAACCGGTTACACATACGCATAACATGCAAGTATGTGCTATACAACATGGCATCACAACATAACGCAAACTCATATAGATAAAGGCCCAGAAGAGCCACATAGCATTAATACAAACAGAGGTCTCATGACCCATCATTCAGAGCATACAAGCAACGGAAGCATTACATGTCTGAGTACAGACAACTACAAAAGAAAAAGGCTGAGAAGCCTGACTATCTACAAGTCCCTCCCAAGGGTACAAGATCATAGTTGATGTAACAAGCTACTCGTCGAAGTCCAAGCGGTACTACTAGTGAGACAGATGTCTCACCTGCAAAACATAAATAAAGCAAACGTGAGTACAAAGGTACTTAGCAAGGCTTACATTAGATCCTATCATACATGCATTTGTATCAAGAAGGTAATGTGGGGTGTAGTTGCAGCAAGCCATCTTTGACTCAGTGGCTATCCTGTTCTACGACAACGAGAAACTTCTTCGAGGTGAGGCAGCGCACACGAGTCCACTAATCACCACATCAATACACTACTATGGATTCATTCCCGTCTCCCTACGAGAAGGCCATCCATAGCACTCACACTTGTCTTGAGCATTTTAGAGTATCCACTTTAAGTTGTCTATGTACCACGTAAGCATCCAAGAAGTCCATAACCAAGGACACGGCTATTCAAATAGATCATGATAACCCTGCAGGGGTGTACTTCTTCACACAAGCTCTCACCACTTATCACCATGTACACGTCATGTATCTCGGCAAGCTTCAAGCGGAAGCCTGGCGAGGGTGTCGGCCACGACCTGACTAACCACACAAGACTCTAGTCCAGGTTTATCGCCTATTCGGGTTCCATCCGCAAGGAGATCCGGCCGAGGTTTCGCTCACGGCCCCAAACGATGTGTACAGGGTTCCCGAGCCCACCATCCGGGTGCCACTCGGTACACCGGGCCACGGTGCCTAGTCTGTCCCAAGTCCACCCTGCCGGGTGCCACTCGGTAGAAAAATGGCACTACCTACAAACACCAGAAACTATTTGCAACTCCTGGACAGAGACCAAGGTGGTTAATAAGTCAAGAGAGCTTGGAGTGCCCGGAGCCCAATGTGTGGTAGTAGCTAGTCATTGGACAACTTACACAAAACTCCATTCTTAAGGACGGTCCCAATGAGACAACCCACCATGTACTCCTACATGGCCTCTCACCGCTACCTTTACCAAATCGTGTTCACACACTTAACTCTCAGCATCAGAACATATCATAACACTCCAATCCATTCACAATGAATCAGACCTGACACAACTCTAAGCAATAGCAGGCATGGCATGGTAGGAACACAACATGGCTCAATCAACTCCTACACATGCTAGTGGGTTTTAACTATTTACTGTGGCGATGACATGTCATGCAGAGGAATGGGTTCAACTACCGCAGCATAAAGTAGCAGTTGAATCGTTGTTGTCCTAATGCAATAAATGAAAGCAGGAGCTAGAGAGTAGGATTGTATCGGAATGAACAAGGGGGTTTGCTTGCCTGGTAGATCAATAGGAGGGCACTGCTCCACTGACAGGTACTTTGGATTGGTCTCCGGAGCAGGACCTATCAAGAAGAAACGGTGTCGACAATCAAACACAAGCATATCCAACATTATGATGCATGAATATGGCATGAATATGTGATGTGTTTTGAGCTATTAATGCATTTAGCATTCAACTTGGAAGAGGTCCATTTGAACCAAAGGTTCAAATGCAACTCTAATTTAAGTCCTTTAAATGCCATAAGTGTGTTTTCATATAGACAGCATGTATAGGTTGGTTTGTCATGCATGAAAATGGTACAGATGGATATATTGTATTTTTCTCTTCATTTTTCATATATAACTTATTTCAATCTGAGCTACGGTTGAATATATATGAATTTTAGAAGTTTATATCATTTTCTGGATTTTCCTGATTTATTTTAAAACCAGAAAATGAATAACTGCGTCAGGAGAGCGTCATGCTTGCGTCAGCAGGTCAATGGCGCTGACCATGTCAAACCTGACGTGTGGGGTCCACACGTCAGTGACTCGGTTAGTTAACAGGGGGGTTTATTTGGTATAATTAGGATTAGTGGGCGCCGGGCCCACTGTTAGTGTCAGGGGTGGTTAGCAAAATGGTTATTAGCCTTAAGCTAATCACCCGGCAGGTCGGTCCCGCACGTCGGGCCGGCGAAGTTAACGCCGGCGACCTCTGGACGCGGCGGCGTCTGCGTTACAGGCCACGGGGGCGGGGACTAAGGGCACCGGGGCGTAGCCCGGGCTCTCGCGCATCCAGCGAAGCAGGTAGGAGGAGCTGGGGTGGCCGGAGCTCGCCGGAGCGAAGCTCAAGGCGGCGGCCGGCATGCGGGTTCGGGCGGGATCGAGCTACGGGGCACCGTAGGGGCTGCGGAGTGCCTCGATGGCCTCCTGGCGTCACCAAGAGCACGGTGACGCATGTGGTTGCGAGCTGCAGCGGCTAGCACGACGGCAGCGAAGAGCTACGGCCATGGCGGGGAACAAAGCTACGGCGAGCGGCAAGCCACGGGGTTAGGGGTAGGACGTGCAGGAACTCACGTTGGTTCGGAAGGCGTGCCCGTCGGCTCAGGGGAGGCTCTGGAGTCGACGGAGCGGCGCCGGCGATCTCGGGCGGCCGGAGGTGAAGAAGCCGGCGGTGATGGCTCCACGGGGCGTCCCTGGTTGCTTGGCTCGTCGAGGACGTAGAGGATGTCGCGGCGGATCTTGCAGGCACGGAGAGAGGGCGAGGGGGAGGCGGTGGCTACGGCTATGGTGAAGGGCGGCGACGACAGCGCTCGGCCATTCGCGTGAGAGAGCAAGGGAGAGGAGGGGAGGCCACAAGAGAGAGAGAGAGAGAGGTGCAGGGCGGCGCGTGGCGTCACGCGGGGCATCCAGGCGATGAGGGGGAGGCCAGGCAGGCAGGTGGCGTGGCGGCACGGCGGTGCGCGCGCGTCGGCCAGACGCCCGGCCGACTGGCGCGAGGACAAGGACGACTGGCACTATGCCAGTGGGCCGGCTGGGCTGCATAGTGCCAGGCTGCAGGTAAGCACAGGTAAGCGTTTTTTCCATTTTTGTTCATTTTCTACATTTCTGACATTTGTTTTGACTTAATAATAAAACTAAATCATTTTATTTTCTTCTGACAATTTTTGCAGGGACCTAAGGGATTAATCCAAAGCCCCTCACCAAAATTCAGAATTTTTGGACATATATAAAATATATAACATATATATATATACCCAAAGCAAATAAGTATTGCATTAATTCCAAATGGCCAAAATAAATATTTATGAGCTCCTGGAAATATTTGTTTGAATTTTACCTCCGACCAATATTTTCAGAGAGCAACATGAACATTTTCTTGGACCTTTTTGGAGCAATTTTTATGTGGGTTATTTCCAGAAATGATTTCTGAGGGTTTCACAAATCCCCAATTCAAATTTAAATGAAGTTTAAACATGATGCACACATGACTAGCTAGTATAGGTCATACCAGAACTAGGGATGTGACATAGTCCATATAGTTGCTACCATCATCTTTCAACTTAGCTTTCTGTAGGAACGCATTAAAATTCAAGGGAACGGTAGCACGATCCATTGATCTACAACAACATAGATATGCAAAAACTATCAGGACTATGTTCATGATAAATTGAAGTTCAATTAATCATATTACTTAAGAACTCCCACTTAGATAGACATCCCTCTAGTCATCTAAATGATCACATGATCCATATCAACTAAACCATGTCCGATCATCACGTGAGATGCAGTAGTTTTCAATGGTGAATATCTCTATGTTGATCATATATACTATATGATTCACGTTCGACCTTTCGGTCTCAGTGTTCTGAGGCCATATCTGCATATGCTAGGCTTGTCAAGTTTAACCCGAGTATTCTGCACATGCAAAACTGGCTTGCACCTGTTGTATGTGAACGTAGAGCTTATCACACCCGATCATCACGAGGTGTCTCGGCACGACGAACTATAGCAATGGTGCATACTCGGGGAGAACACTTATACCTTGAAATTTAGTGAGGGATCATCTTATAATGCTACCGCTGTACTAAGAAAAATAAGATGCATAAAAGATAAACATCACATGCAATCAAAAGACGTGCCATGATATGGCCATCATCATCTTGTGACTTTGATCTCCATATCCAAAGCACCGTCATGATCTCCACTGTCACCGGCTTGACACCTTGATCTCCATCATAGCGTCGTTGTCATCTCGCCAACTAGCTTCTACGGCTATCGCTACCGCATAGTGATAAAGTAAAGCAGTTACATGGCGATTGGATTTCATACAATAAAGTGACAACCATAAGGCTCCTGCCAGTTGCCGATAACTTATACAAAACATGATCATCTCATACAAAAACGTATATCACATCATGTCTTGACCATATCACATCACAACATGCCCTGCAAAAACAAGTTAGACGTCCTCTACTTTGTTGTTGCAAGTTTTACGTGGTTGCTACGGGCTTCTAGCAAGAACCGTCCTTACCTACGCATCAAAACCACAACGATTTTTCATCAAGTGTGATGTTTTACCCATCAACAAGGACCAGCCGTAGTCAAATTCGATTCAACTAAAGTTGGAGAAACAGACACCCGCCAGCCACCTTTATGCAAAACAAGTTGCATGTCTGTCGGTGGAACCGGTCTCATGAACGTGGTCATGTAAGGTTGGTCCGGGCCATTCATCCAATAATACCACTGAATCAAAATAAGACGTTGGTGGTAAGCAGTATGACTATTATCGCCCACAACTCTTTGTGTTCTACTCGTGCATATCATCTACGCATAGACCTTGCTCTGATGCCACTATTGGGGAACGTAGCACGCAATTTAAAAATTTTCTTACGATCATGCAAGATCTATCTAGGAGATGCATAGCAACGAGAGGGGGAGAGTGTGTCCACGTACCCTCGTAGACAGAAAGCGGAACCGTTAGGTTAACGCGATTGATATAGTCGAACATCTTCGCGATCCAACAGATCAAGTACCGAACGTACGACACCTCCGAGTTCAACACACGTTCAGCTCGATGACGTCCCTCGAACTCTTGATCCAGCAGAGGGTCGAGGGAGAGTTTCGTCAGCACGACAGCATGGTGACGGTGATGGTGATGTGATCCGCGCAGGGCTTCGCCTAAGCACTACGTGAATATGACCGGAGGAGTAAACCATGGAGAGAGACGCCGCACAGGGCTTGGAACAATTGGTGTGTCTCCAAGGGGTGCCCTGCCCACGTATATAAAGGAGGGAGAGGAGGAGGCCGGCCACCAGGGGCGCGCAAAAGGGGGGGTCCAACTAGGACTCCACTCCTAGTAGGATTCGGTCCCCCTTTTTTTCCTTCTCATGGAGGGGGAAAGAGGGAAGGGAGAGGGAAGAGGAGAAGGAAAGGGGGGCGCGCCCCCTACCCTAGTCCAATTCAGACTCCCTATGGGAGGGGGGCGCGGCCACCCCTTGTGGGCTGCCTCCCCTCTCCCCTATGGCCTATGTAGGCCCAATACTTCCCCGGGGGGTTCCGGTAACCCCTTGGTTCTCCGAAAAATACCCGAACCATTTCAAAACCATTCCGGTGTCCGAATATCATCGTCCAATATATCAATCTTTACCTCTTGACCATTTTGAGACTCCTTGTCATGTCTGTGATCTCATCCGGGACTCCAAACAAACTTCAGTCACCAAAACACCTAACTCATAATACAGGTCGTCATCAAACGTTAAGCGTGCAGATCCTACGGGTTCGAGAACTATGTATACATGACCGAGACACATCTCCGATCAATAACCAACAACGGAACCTGGATGCTCATATTGGTTCCTACATATTCTACGAAGATCTTTATCGGTCAAACCGCAATAACAACATACGTTATTCCCTTTGTCATCGGTATGTTACATGCCAGAGATTCGATCATCGGTATCCTCATACCCATTTCAATCTCGTTACCAGCAAGTCTCTTTACTCGTTCCGTAATGCATCATCCCGCAACTAACTCATTCATCACATTTCTTACATGGCTTATAGTTATGTGCTTTACCGAGAGGGCCCAGAGATACCTCGCCAATACTTGGAGTGACAAATCCTAATCTCGATCTATGCCAACAAAACAAACACCTTCGGAAACACTTGTAGAGCATCTTTATAATCACCCAGTTACGTTGTAACGTTTGATAGCACACAAGGTGTTCCTCTGGTATTCGGGAGTTGCATAATCTCATAGTTAGAGGAATATGTATAAGTCATGAAGAAAGCACTAGCAGTAAAACTTAACGATCATTATGCTAAGCTAACTGATGGGTCTTGTCCATCACATCATTCTCATAATGATGTGATCCCGCTCATCAAATGACAACACGTGTCTATGGTCAGGAAACTTAACCATCTTTGATTAACGAGCTAGTCTAGTAGAGGCATATTAGGGACACTTCGTTTTGTGTATGTATTAACACATGTATCAAGTTTCCGGTTAATACAATTCTAGCATGAATAATAAACATTTATCATGATATAAGGAAATATAAAGAACAACTTTATTATTGCCTCTAGGGCATATTTCCTTCAATTTTGGCGCTAGTGGGCGTCGGGATCAGTTAAGGGATGTTGTTAGAGGTGACAATGTTGATATAGTTGGCCTGGTTGAAACCTTCAAAGAATCCTTCTCTCCTAATTAGTTTTCTGCGATTGCGGGTGTTGAAAGATTTGACTATAATTTTCTACCTTCTTCTGGACATTCGGGTGGCACCCTTATTGGTACTAAGTGTGGCTTATTTGACTTTGTTGCTTTTAATCATGATATCTTTTCGGCTAGTTCAGTCATCCATCATCGTCAAGTTAATGCGCTTTGGGAAATTATTGTGGTTTATGGCACCGCTAGTCATTCTCTCTTTGCATTTTCCTGGATGAGATCTCGAACAAGATCGAGTCTTGCATAATCCCCATTCTGGTCGGGGGCGATTTCAATTTGCTTCAGTCTCCAGCGGGCAAAAGCAATAGTAATTTCCCTTGGCCTCTTGCTGACGCATTTAACGGGTTCATCCGTGACTGTGCTCTTCGTGAACTTCCTAGGGTGGGAGCTTGTTTTACCTAGACTAACCATCAGACTAAGCCAATTTGCTCGGTCCTGGATCGTGTTTTCATTTGCTCGGGTTGGGACTCCCTTTTTTCTCGCATGATGTTGAAGGCCAGAGCGATCATTGGCTCCAATCACTCCCCTCTTATTCTTGACACTGGGTTGGACGCCCATAGTGTTTCCTC
This sequence comes from Triticum urartu, assembly GCF_003073215.2. NCBI lineage: Eukaryota > Viridiplantae > Streptophyta > Magnoliopsida > Poales > Poaceae > Triticum > Triticum urartu. The sequence goes on from NC_053026.1 coordinate 217,011,589, forward strand.
CCGTTTCTAGTTTGAGGTTTCTTGGTTCCTGGTTGAATGCTTCTATGACCTGATTTCATCGAAGATTACCGCTTTGTTGTCTGCGGATAGACGTTCTTTTGGGACCATAGAAGATTTGCACCACTACTCTTATTTTCTTCGGAAATTTTTTCGTGGCTGGGTTGGTAATAGGTCTGCCGTGGCTTGCAGGGAGAAGGCTGATTTGATGGATCAGATCAACTCCCTGGACTCGATGGATGATGGACCTGGTTTATCTGAGCTGGAATGGCAGTTTGGATATGGCCTTGAGGAGGCTTTGATGCAGTTGCATCGTCAGGCCGAAATTTATTGGTGTCAAAAGGGCTCCTTGAATTGGACCCTAAAGGGTGATTCCCCTACTACTTACTTCTTTACTATTGCCAATGGGAGGAGGAGGCGGTGCTCGATTGATAGCCTCTTGATCAACGGTGTCAGAGTTACGAATCAGGATCTTATCCTCTCGCACATTGTGAATTTTTTCCTCCCTTCTCTCAGCTAAGCCCGCATCCGGATTCTCGATATCGCCTTCCCTATGGGACCAATCTGGGAGGATCACCAGGGAGGAGAACGAGGCACTCCTTATTCCATTATCCGAGGAGGAGATTTTTCAGGTTATCCATTTGGTAAAATTCAACTCGGCTTCGGGCCCCGATGGCTTTTCCATTCCCTTTTTCAGGAAGTTTTGGCCTCGGTTGCATGTCCTAGTTTGTGCTATTATTCAGTGTTCCTATTTGGGGATAGTAGATATCTCAAGGTTGAACTATACTGTCATCTCTCTCATTCACGAAGTCAAAGGGGCCGATCTAATCTCACAGTTTAGACCTATCGCTCTCATCAATAACTTTGCAAAGTTCCTTGCCAAAGGATTTTCCACTCGCCTTTCCCGTATCGCTCACAGGACAAGCCTCCCACTTATGATTAACCTCTCTTGCAAGCATCCGCCCCTTACGAAAGAAGAATTAAGATAAATCTAACCATAGCATGAAACATGTGGATCCAAATCAGCCCCTTACGAAGCAACACATAAACTAGGGTTTAAGCTTCTGTCACTTTAGCAACCCATCATCTACTTATTACTTCCCAATGCCTTCCCCTAGGCCCAAATCATGGTGAAGTGTCACGTAGTCGACGTTCACATAACACCACTAGAGGAAGGACAACATATATCTCATCAAAATATCGAACGAATACCAAATTCACACACTACTACAAGATGCTGCTAACACGACACTATGATCAGAGACCCTTTGAGGAAACTGTGTGGGCTACATTAATCGCAAACGGGGATGTAAAAAAACCATCAAAAAATATGCAAAACATTTGCGATGGCGGAGACATCAAACACGGTTCAGATTTTAGTTATGTGTGCGATGCGGTTCCTGGCAGAGAGTCCGGTGGGCTCCAAACACCTTCGACCTGGTGGTTTGTTCCAGATCTAAGGCCAGAGCTATGATCGGGGCCGCGAACCCTTCGAAGATCAAGTCTCCTCGGATATCAGCGACATAGTTTTGGTTCCCAAAACTGATCTGATGACTAGGGGCGTAGCTGTCGATCTGTTCGAGGTGGCCAATCGAGTTGGCATGCAGAGCGAAGCCACCGAATACAAACACTACAAGAAATTTGTTCATTGTTGACCCTCCATTTTGGTCACTGAATCATCATTATTCATGTTTTATGACCCTATTTTCACCAAATTCAAAAGGTCAACAGTTGGCCGTCAAGAACGAACAAACATGACCTTTCTAAAATTTTGGTCGCAAATCTCTATTGAACAAAATTTTGGTTTGGTCATTACCCATTTCTCTGAGCCACGTAGGATCTGATGTGGGTGAGCTGACGTGGCATTGCTAGTGACCAAATGGAATCATCATAAATTTCACAGCCCGGTACAGCAATCTAGCTTACATGGGTCTGTCCCAATACATATTTTATTAGAAAAAATGTCTGATTTGTATGTGCTGATGCATTATTTTGTCAGAAGCATGCACATATCAAGATAGGCCCATTAAAAAACAAGTACAAAAAAATACAATATTGCAAATAAACTATATATTTCATTTCAGTAACACATCACATGAAATACAATACATCATCCAATGACTACTCTATACACCAAGGTTCAAGGCCCAACAAGTGAATACCAAAATGATTCTAAAAGTGCACATAAAAATAGTTCTATATGTGCAAGTGAACAACAAAAGGATCCAACAAGTGCACAAGCGCACAACAACATAGTTCTACAAAGATTGGATGAGAAGCACAAGTTTTAAGTTATCACACATAACGTCAATGAGAAACGAAGCTTCTTGTGCCCTCCTTCTACCCTCCACTTCTTCTGAGTGACTCAGATCATCATGGTAATAGGAATAATCAAACATAATAAAGCACACAAAATATGAGCAAAAGAAAGACAAATGGTGGTTTTGCATTTAGCAGTGAGACTTAAAAGTTCACATCAATGAACATAAACACAAGACATTAAGACATACTCCCATAGAAATTTCAGGACTTGCAAGATTATTCGTGTGTTAGCTCTGAACACTTTGTGCAAAAAAGCTCACATCAAGAACTTCCAAGATCAAGATATGTGAATAGTGTGTCTTTAACACAGTATAATAAACACCACAGCCATGAGCAGTACAACACAACACAACTCATAAACAACCAAACCAAACTGATAGCAAACTACTCCCTCTGTCCCATAATATAAAAGCGTGTTTTACGATACACTAGTGTCAAAAACACTCTTATATTATGGGACGGAGGGAGTATAAGTTAACCTCAATGCAAACAACACATGCACACAAAGTATACATGGTAGAAACACGTCATATGTAGAACTTAAGATAATTCATCAGTTTAAATCTAAGGAGTACCAATGAGAACCATTTCTTGTAGTGATCTCAACCTTTATTATTGAACAGGAAATAGTTGCAGAAATAAACTAATGAAATAATTTTCTTAGAAGAGTCCCAACAATTTGCATTAACTATTAACATGGTTGCAAAACTTCAGTAGTAAAGAGGGTACCATGTTTATTTTGTCTTTACTTGACTGGAATTACAACATGAAGCACATGAACAAAACATACGAACAAGCAACCCCATAAACGCTCTTGAATCTTGTTTATACTTTTCTTGTATAATAACATGTGGGGGAAGAGCATTACCATGATGGGATCTGAATCATTAATGATCTCAATCGAAGCATACAACCTGGACAATGTAGACTAAATCTGGAGAAAAAATATTACTTGTCCACAAGGGTGAGATTGACCTACACATTGCCAAACAACCCTTTACAATCACTTGGTTCAGATCTTCCCTACAAGGTGATGAGCATTCCGCTGCAGCAAACAAATAGAATTAAATTCAAAATATAACCACTTTTATGGAGACTACTACAAGGCAAGTTTAGCTAATAAGACTTCTATAGCATGCAAGATGTTTCTTAGATCAACAAAACCAAGAACAAGAGCTATGATAGCGAACCCTTGAGCAACATATAATGAGTAGGGTATTCAAAGAAGGTCATATCTTCCACACAAGGTTGATCAGAACAAGAAATATTCAAGTCTACTAATATATTACTGAATCACATAGCATCATAGGAGAAAACAATGATTCAAGTTTAAATAAGACATACATATATGCTAAGGAAAAGTAAGTCACAACCAAAAGCATTTTGACTTCCATTTATTTGCACACGCAAAATCATCAGGTGCTCACAGTTTAGATCAGGTAAGGTAATTTTGTAGCTCCCCACTGTTGCTGGCCTAACAAGACTCGTCCTCCAGCATAACAACATATTTGAAATCTCCATTACAGTAAATAAATGAGAGGAGAGTGCATAAGTCACATCATATTATACAAGCAAGCTAAATCTAGGATTTGTGGTCGGTGGTGTATATACATGCACATAGAGGAGGCTGGAGTTGTGGAAGTCAAACATACTTGCCAGCACGGTAGAGTGAGGTGCCATGGAGCAGGTAGCGGAAGGCCGCCGCCACCCATCACCCACTCATGCCCAAGCCTTCTTTCTTCTCATCCTCTTCCTCTGCCCAATATGGCACTCATGCCATTGCCGTGTACAAGAAAATAATTGATGGTAAGGCTCAAAAAGCAGGCCAAGGAAACTAACATGATAGAGAATCAAATACTAATGCATAGATAAGCCTCTATACAACGAGCCACATATAATAAAAAAAGGGCAGCCGACAATAACCGACTATAGGTTCATGCACATGTACCACAAAAAATCTCCTTATATTATTTATCTCAAGAATTCCAGGTAGATGTTAGACATGCTTGAAAAGAAACCTAGCTTCATGAGAAAAATAAATCTACAATCTTAGGATAATCAGGACAATCTTGGTATAACAAGAATCTGGCAACGAGCAACAAATCAGGCGACACACAGATAAAAGAATTAATTATTGTAATTTCAGCTAATAACCAGTTCTAAAAATTCTACTTAAGTAGATGTTGCTAACAATGGAGAACTTCTAAATAATCTGTAGCAAGTAAGTTTACCCATAGAGGCAAAAGGGAGGGACAAGGCTGGTGTAGAGCTTGTCGTGGACCTGGAAGGCCCTCTAGAAGTCAATGGTGATGGTTTGGAGCTGCACATCGACCCTGTAGGGCAAGTGGAGCAAGCATGAAGGTGGGGAAATCGAGATCTGACGCAGGGAGGCACGGTATTGAGGTCCTTGGAAAGGGTGGACTTGCCGACATGGCCAGAATCTTGGGTGGATTCTTCATTGAACAGGGAGGCTATGTTCACAATAACTAGTAATTGAATTTGGGTCATGTTGGGGATTCAGAATGTACACAACATATTCATGTCAGAGAAGTTAAACTAGGTGCAGGTCACCCGAAACTGAATTTCTTGCAATCCAAACCATACAAACAGGAAGGAGATGGTTGCATATATACAAATCCATGAGGTGGCAGACAAATTGACCAATCTGGACCTCATCTTCTCTCTCTATTTGGCACTAACTAAATAAATAAAAAAATTGGACTTGTTCATACAAATCCTCTTGAATTCCTTGAGGCAACCAGGATTTGCTTCAATATTCCTTAACTTAGCATCATTAGTGAGCAGAGGGGGGGGGGGAGGGGGAGGGATATGCTACCTGCCGTAGTGGGTCGTCATGGTCGTGCTTGAGCTTGGCAAGATCTCTTGGTCGCCCTAGCAGTAGACCCCTCCTGCCCCTCCTCCTTGAGCAGAGCATGGCCGGAGGCTAGGTTCGCCCCTCCTCCTCCTCGAGCAGGGCAAGGTCGGCGCCCTCCTGCCGTCGTTGCCGTCTCCATGTCATGGTGACCTGCATCAAAGGGGGATAGGAGGAGAAGGTGAGATGAGGAGGAGAGGGTGGATCCAAGCAAGGAAGGATGGGAAGGGCCTACCTGAGCAATGCCGGTGACGGATCTCGCGAGCTTCGGCCTCGCCATCGCCGGTTGTGGCGGGTTCCGATGAAGGAACCCTAGCCGCGGGCGAGGTTGCGGGCCTTGAGGCACGGATCTGAACGGAGGGGAGGGAGGGGCGGATCTTGGGGAGCTCAGGGTCGTGCTGCGCATGGCCTGAGCTCGCCGGAACCGGCCGGCATGGTTGGTGGCGGCGGCGAGGAGATCGTAGGTTGGGAAGGAGAGGTTCGCGCGCGAGAGAGAGGGGGAGAGATTGGTGCTGTGGGCTTCTCCTTTTTTTCTCCTTTTCTTTAGAATGTATGGATGGATGGATGGATGGGTGGACAGTGGGAGTGCTGGGAATGAATGGCAAGATGTTTGCCATGTCATCAATCCATGGCACAAATGATTCCACCAACGAGAATCAAGGATATGCAAATTGTATGTTTTCCTTTTGTTTCTCTTATAATTTTTACCCTCCAATTCCGAATAAAGACTGAACATATTACCCTCTTATAGTTTGTTCAAATGACCCAATATTTTTCAAATGGCCTCTTATTTCGGGTAAACAATGTTACCGAATCGAGTTTTTATTTTCATTGCACGATTTTTTTTTCTAATTCTGAAGTGCCAAATATGGGCATTTTTAAGAACCTACCAAATATTTGTCGAAAAATTGTGCCAACAATTTAAAAAAATATTAGACCATATTTTATGTACAGATAACCAAATGGTTGCATGTGAAAAGCTTTCGATAAACCTCTTATCAAAAAGACATATTGTCGCCGGTTAAGGAGGAACTAGGTCAAATTTGAACTACAACTACTTTATAGTTTGATCTTTTTTCCCAAAAATCATTTCTAGACAGGAAAGTAGTTACTTCATCAAAGATTCACCAGGAGTTTTGCATTATTAAGACCCTACCTACTAACGGTCATGCACATGGTTTTGACCCCATTTTGAAAATATGAAATTCAAGAAAATAAAAAAGGAAACCTTCGCATTGTGTCATTATTTGTGACCTAATTTCTAGGAAAAATAAGAAACTTGAAATACGACAAATATCTTAAAAACGTGTTCTCATAAAAGAGCTATCATGTATGAAGATTCATGGCTTTTAAGCTAAATGACCAATGTTATGTCTACATTCATGGCATAGTTTGTTAATGATCTCACATTGTGCACAAGGGTGCATATTGGAATGGCAAACAATGTTGTCAAAGTGAGTTCTCATTTTTTTGCACGCAAATTTCATTTTTCATTTTCTAAGTGCCCATAATGTTTTTTTCTATGAAGAACCTACCGTATATTTGTTTTAAAATGGCACCACTTCATTTTCAAAAATATTAAACCGCATTTTACATACAATTGATCAAATGGTTGCATGTCAAATGATTTCGATCCACCTCTCGTCAAATAAACAAATTTTCATCGATTCAGTAGGAACTAGGAAAATTCGAACTGAAGTTGCTTCATATTTTGCTCTTTATGTTTGGTACAAATCACTTTTAGGAACACAATTAGCTATTTCATCATAGATACACTAAGCGTTTTGCATGATTAAGCCCCTAGCTAAGAATGATCATACCGACAAAATTGATTGATTGCTAGGAAGCACGACAAATTTGAAGTACACGTGCTGAGAGTTTTTATACTTTTTTATATTCTTTCTTTTTATTTATTTTTATGTTTCACAAGATTTTTCATTTCTTTCCTTTTCTTCATTTCCATAAATTTTTTGGTTTATTTTTCTCGCTTTTTTCATTGGGTTTCTTTTTTCTCTCAGGTTTTCATTATTTTTTTATACATATTTTTGGTATATATATAATGCATTTTTGTAAACATGTTTAATAATTTTAAAATACAAGATTAACATTTATTTCATGCATGATAAAAAGTTATTTACACTTTTAACTTTTTTTAGATGCTTGAGTAACATTTTTTTCTGTACACATGTAATATATATTTTCTAATCCTTGATTAACATTTTTCAAATACAAGTTTAATTTTTTTGAATATATGGTCAACATTATATATATAACATTTTTTTAAATTCTTGATTAAACATATTTGGAAGTATAAACATTTTAAAAAAGAAAGAAAAAACAAAACTGTCGGCGTTCTGGGAACGGGGGTCCCCAGACTTGCCTGCCTGCGGTCCGCGGCGTGGCTAAGCCACCAGGACGTATGACCCATCTTCATCAACAAGGCATCCAAGACCCTCGCGAGGGGCCAAGCCTCGCGAGGCGGACGACTCAAGACCTCCTCTGGAGTAGCCTAGTCGGGCAGGCTCACGAAGGGCGGAGATAACAAGGCGAGGCAAACCTCACGAGGCTCTCATGACGTGAGCCATGACGATCGACACCAGGCAGGCGCCAGTGCGCGCAGTGTCCTTGTTTCCTCTTTGGTGCTAAGGAGGCCTGCGCAGGCGAGGAGTACCGAGGCATCAGGAAAAGGTTGCCATATCGATGCAACAAGACCAGGACCAGAAGGACGTTAAGACAGAGGTCACCGTGGAGCCCAAGACGGCGTCACCACCAGAGCCTTTGGCAGGCGAAGACCACTTTTTTCAGGATGGCTTGTACTAGCTATCCCCCTTCAAATTAGCCCGCCCTTGTTCACTCCCTTCCCGCTCAATATTTGGGAAGAGGACCAGGGCCTCTATAAATAGGACTAGCCACCACCATAGCTAGGGGATCGACCTCATCTCGGAGGGAGAGCCCGAAGATCATCCCCATACACACAAGTGAGCCAAGCACAAGAACACCTCAACCTCAGGAGGCTATTCTTCCCATTGTATTGTTCATCATCAGCCCAAGAGGCAATTCACCACCACCACACTGGAGTAGGGTATTACACCACAACGGTGGCCCGAACCAGTATAAATCTTCTGTCTTTCTACGTCGCGAGTTCGTCGAGTTCGTCTGTGAGATCTTAGCGAGCTAGGGCATTGATCGGTGGGAGGAAAATACTTCGCGCGCACCCCAATGTTTGAACCTTAAGGATCTGCCGGAACCCCCACATCTGACATTTGACGCGCCAGGTAGGGGTGCGCCGGAGCTTCTTCTCCGACAACCGGGTTGCAGACGCTCCACGGCCGCGATGTCCAACGACCCAAGAGCTGACTCCGACCGCTAGGAAGCCTGGCCAGCCCGGTCGGCGCCGCCCGCCTATGAAGACCTCAACCCCGCGCTCCAGGCGGCACGAGCGCCGTCCAATCTGGCGAGGCGCGGGCGACGCGGCGGGGCGTCATCTACCCTCACTCCACGGCAAGTACGGGCCGCTGCCAGAGCAGCAAGCCACGCCGCGGCGACGGCGCCGCACTCATGACGGGAACAAGCAAACACGCGGGCAGCACTCACCGTGGCAAGGGAGCTGCTGCGGTGCCCGCTGATGGAAAGCGGCCGGGACACACTGCTGGAATGCGTCACCGAGCCGCTGGACGCAGCGGCCTCGGGAGCCCTGCCCTTCTGCCATCAGCTTCCTCCTCAGGCCGCTGCGGGGATTCTCGGCGGGCCACGCCGCCACCACGCACCATCAGGCGCGCCAGGGGGCTTCGTCAACACCAGCATGGCCGGCGGCGCCGGGGGCTCTACCACCCCCTTACCGCCCGTGACAAGCATGGGCACAAGCGTCGCCTTCCATGGCCCAAGTGGGATGCCACGCTATCACCCCCAGGACGTCACGCTGGGCCGAGCGACATGGAGTGTGGGGCACCACGGCGAGGTGTTCGGGGTAACAGTCCCAGAAGCCTACGTGCCCCGCATGATGGACCAGGAGTACACTTTGGAGGACGACCCCGACTCGTTCGTTGGAGAAGATTGGGAAGAAGGGACGCTAGGAGTCGAAGCCTTCCAGGAGCTGCCGAGGAACCACCACGACCGCGTGTGCGACGACCACTACAGGGTACCCCTAATCCCTCAGGAGCAAGCTTATGCTAACCATGAGTCGTAGGAGGAGAAGGTCACCGCAGAGGCTGGCGGCCCCAGCTCGACACCCCCCTGGCAGCGGGAGGATCGCGTTGGGGGCTGCAGGAGAGGAGTCGGGAGCCAGGCCCCTCCCCAAAGCGTGCAAGGCCAGGGGATACCCGGAGGTAGGCCCTCTGCCGGGGAGGCTTCGACGACCCTTCCCCCGGCATAGGACTCGTGGTCGCCGAGGGAACCGTTGGCGTACCCTTTCCCTCTTTTGTGTCGTCCTGGTGACCGGTCGGCTCAGAGGAGGTCGAGGGTGGCGCAAGGCGGGGCCCTCGTCTGGCGACATGAAGCAAGTCCGATACCTGTGAAGAAGGCCCAGTGACTGTGAAGCTCGCCTGCCGTGACACTCTCACGTAATAATGAGTTGGGGCTGTACACGCCCCGGAGTCTTAGAAGCACCGGCCTCAGGCCCTGGGGCTCCCTCCCACTCCTAGTGGCAGCACTTAGCTCCGCGCTGGTGAGAAGACTTGAAGACCTGAAGACGAGATTAGGTGTCGGACGTGGCCTTTTGCTTTGGATCTCTCTTTCTGTGGCTTTGCTTTCTGGATCTGGATTTAAGTTGAAGCTGAATTTTTATCGATGCGCACGGGGGGTTCCTTTTCTCGTTCGAGCCATTTTTCGCCTTCTGGATCTTGTTTGGTTTAGTTCTCATGTCCATCGCCTTTCCCTCGCAAGCTCCTCGCGAGCCGGACCGCACAAAGCGCACGCTCGTCAAGCACGCGCCAGCGCTGCGGCTGGTGCTCACCTCTTGAGGGGCCCCTCAGACGGCGCGATAAGCTCCGCAGGATTCTCAGAAGCTCGTCGCTTCATGACCCAGCCCGAAGCTGACGTTGACTAAGGTAAACCATGACGGGAAGCTCACCCCCGGCTCCACGAGTTCACGAGGAAACATACCGACATCACATAGGAAAGTAAAAATTGCAATTTGCTTACATGAGGGGCTCCCCCTCCCAAAATGCTCTTACAAGTCTTCCAAGGGCCACGCCTGAGTTTTGCGTGCAGGATGAAACAACAGGAGAACATGGGATCAGCCAGAAATATCACTTGCTAAATCACCCGCGGACGCATCGCTCACGTCGTCGTCGTCTTCGTCAGTGTCGTCGCCGCCGTCGGTGACGCCCCCATCGTCGTCGTCAACCACGTCGCCTTCGTCCGCGCCAACCACCACCCGTCATCCTCCGAGGTGAAGGCCCTGACCAACGCGTCCACATGGTCCTCTACCAAACGCGCCAGGTCACCCCGGACGGCCGTGGGTACGGGGGCAATGGCGGCGTCGAAGTCAAAGTTGGGGTCGGCATTCAGAAGGTGGCTGAAGACACGGGAGAAGCCGCACTGAAGCAGGCCACGACCCCTCTCCTCCACAAGCTGGCGAGCTCTGGCAAATCGAGCCTCCAGGCGCATCACCACCTTAGTGAAGAAGGTCAGGTGGCAGGCATAGTCATTCGAGTGAGGGGCCGGAGCATTCTCGTCGCAGATATAACCCAGGGCGGTGTTGGCCCTGTTCCGGAGGCCTTGAAGCATAGGAGCATGCTCGCGCTCCAGCGTCCGACGCTGGAGCACTTCCTTCCTGTATTGTCGTGCGACGTCCTCGACATCATCAACTCGTTTCCGGAGGGAAAGCAGCTCGGTGCGGGCGGAGGCCAAGTCCGCCTGTGCCGTAACTAGGGTGGCGGCTGTGGCCTCCGAACGCCTCTTGGCCCGATCCAACCTAGGCCTAAGGGCGGCGGCCCTGCCCGCATCCTCCAGACCCACGAGCTTCAGCTTCAAGTCATACCTGCCCTCCAGATCTGCATGAACCTCGGCCACCCGGCTATTAATCTCCTCCTCGAGTGCGGCCTCGCGGGCCCCGACGACCTCTTCCGCTTGAGCAACTTGACGCTCCCTCGTCTCCAATTGCTCGAGCTTGAGGCTGCGCTCCACGGCTTCCAGGGCCAACGCCTCCTCGTGCTTCCGGTCCTCCTCTTCCTCCGCAGGCGTCCCCCTCAGCGATGCAAGAGCGGCCCCGCGCGCCTCCACCTGCTGATCAAGGGACGCGCTCCAGGCCTGAAGCCCCCACGCGCGCTCTTCCGCTGCCTCGCGACGGCGATCGGCCTCGCGAGCCTCTTCCAAGGCTCGGGAGCGGGCTTCATGGGCGATCTTAAGGGACGCCTCAGCCTTCGCATTCTCGAGGTCACGCTGATAGCGACCGAAGTTGATGGCCACCCTCAGCTTGCGCCTCTCCTCCACCAGCCGGAGACCTTCAGCCTCAAGACGCGAGTCGACACCGGCGAGCTCTTCACCGAGGCGGCTCATCAGGCCCATTGCCTCCTGAAAGAGCCCATGACGAACTACGCTCCGCCCGCGCTCGAGCTTGAACGCTCGACCGGCCTCGTCCTCTACCTCGGGGGCAGCGGGCAGAGCATTAAGTGGCGCACTACTCCCCGGCGGGGCGCTGGGGGCTGGCACCGTGCCTGACGTTAGCCCGTCCTCGCGAGGAGCCCAAGCTGATCGGGGCTCACCGCTTGAAGAGGAACCGAAGATCGAGGTCAGCCAGTGGCTGCTCATGAGCAAAGGAGGAGTCTTGGGCACTCCTGCGAGCTCCACACCAGACCATGGGGGAGGGGCGGTCAAGCCGAGGACTCAGCGTGCCATGAAGCTGGGGACGCTCCCGCAACCGACCCTGCGCCAGGGGCGGCGGGTAGGCCAGGAACGCTCAATGGCGATGGGGGGGTTGATGAAGGAGGAGGCAGCCTCTCGGAAGACGCAACAGCTTCAACGGAAGGAGCCCTAAAGGACAGATGTCAGAATAAGAAGACTACACGCAAGAAGCCATAGCAATAAGATGCTTACGCATCAATGGCGATGTACTTCCGTCGCTTTAACGGCCCGAAGATATTGCTGCTGCTGAGGGACCCCTTCCTCTTGCGGAGCTCCTCGAAGTCCACACAAAGACGACCGAAGCGCTGAATGTGACGGCCAGTGTGCGGCGGAGCCGAAGAAGAACCAAGAGGGATAGCTTCAGGGGAGCCTGATCGTGGCGAACAGCCCTGCGCCCTCTCACTGCGACCTCCCGAGGCTCCTGGAGCCTCAGCCTCGGTTGCCGCATGCCGCGTCTCCTCAGCAACCAACGCCTCAGGAGGGGGGTTGTCGGTGTCAAAACCGGCGGATCTCGGGTAGGGGGTCCCGAACTGTGCATCTAAGGCGGATGGTAACAGGAGGCAGGGGACACGATGTTTTACCCAGGTTCGGGCCCTCTTGATGGAGGTAAAACCCTACGTCCTGCTTGATTCATCCTTGATGATATGAGTATTACAAGAGTTGATCTACCACGAGATCGGAGAGGCTAAACCCTAGAAGCTAGCCTATGGTATGATTGTTTGTTGTCCTACGGACTAAAACCCTCCGGTTTATATAGACACCGGAGGGGGCTAGGGTTACACGAGGTCGGTTACAAAGAAGGAGATATCCATATCTGTACTGCCTAGCTTGCCTTCCATGCCAAGTGGAGTCCTATCCGGACACGAGACGAAGTCTTTAATCTTGTATCTTCATAGTCCAATAGTCCGGCCAAAGGATATAGTCCGGCTGTCCGGAGACCCCCTAATCCAGGACTCCCTCAGTAGCCCCTGAACCAGGCTTCAATGACGATGAGTTCGGTGCGCAGTGTTGTCTTCGGCATTGCAAGGCGGGTTCCTCCTCCGGATACACCACAGAAGAGTTTGAATGAAAGGATAGTGTCCGACCCTGCAAAATAAGTTCCACATGCCACCGTAGAGAGAATAATATTTCCACAAATCTAATCTGCTGACACGTTTTGGAAACATGACATCATGCCATGGCTCGGCGATTATTCGAACCGTTTTTCTTTAACCAGCCCCGCACATAACACGAGGTGGTTTCTTGACACGTCTTGTCAAATCAGAGATCGTGTCCCCCTTATTACGGGATTCTTATCAATATGGGCGTGGGTAACCCAACCGCGCCATCAATTACGTTGCTTGGGGGATAAGTGAGTTTCACCAAGCTAGTGGGGGTGCATAGTTTCGTCCGCCCTTATAAAGGGATAAGGTTTATCCTTTTTCTACCCACGCCTTCTTCCTCCTTGCTCATCCATTCTCGCACACTCGAGCTCCAACACCCAAGTCCACATCCTTCTCCTCAACCTTCTGCAGACATGTCCGGAGCGGGAGGCAAGTGGATGGCTTCCTCCATCACGGAGGGACACATCAAAAAGCTGCGCGGAGCCGGATACTTGTCCGCGAATATCGCGCATCGGCTACCCGTTGCGGGGCAGATCGTTCCTACCCCGGAACCTCACGAGAGGGTAGTCTTCCTCTACCACTTCCTCCATGGACTAGGGTTTCCCCTTCATCCATTCGTCCGCGGTCTCATGTTCTACTATGGGCTGGACTTTCATGATCTGGCCCCGAACTTTATCCTCAACATTTCGGCGTTCATCATCGTGTGTGAGGCTGTCCTCCGCATCCGGCCCCACTTCGGCCTGTGGCTGAAGACCTTCAATATCAAGCCGAAGGTGGTGGGAGGCCAACAAGCGGAGTTCGGCAGAGCCATGGTGGGCAAGATGCCCAATGTTACATGGCTCGAAGGCTCCTTCATGGAAACCATAAAGGGATGGCAATCGGCGTGGTTCTACATCACCGAGCCGCGCGACACCAACTGGGTGGTGGCCCCCGAGTTTCGATCCGGAATCCCCACGCGACTCACCTCCTAGAAAGAGAAGGGCCTGTCCTGGGGTTCATCGGTGGAGCTGGACGGACTCCAGAAATGTATCCGGAATATGGCAAGCAAGAAGCTCAAGCTTGTCAACATAGTCCAGGTCATGCTCTTTCGCCGGATCCTCCCGTGTCAACAACAGAATTTTAACTTATGGGAGTTTGTCCCAGCCCGGCACCAGACTCTGAGTGAGCTCTTCGACACGACGCACAAGGACGTCTGGAGGGTGCTGTTCAAGGGCGCCGAGGTCCCTCCTTTTCTTACCGAGGACCGCGGGCTAAGCGCGAAGCGCCTAGCGCATTCGGTGAGTTCTATACATCCGGTAGGATATTTATTTCCCCTAGCTTAACCATGTGCAGGGTCTGAGCTCCATGCCTTTGACAGGACTGGGTGGAGACGTCGGGGCAGATTAACTGTCCGGCCCCTCTGCCCGAAGACAATGCGGACACTCTCCTGATGGAGATGCTGACTCCGGCTCCTTACTAGGAGCCGGAGAAGACCAAGAAGAAGGCCAAGGGAACCCGAAAGAGTTCCCGGCGCCAGGTGGTATCAGACTCATTGTCCGATGACTCCGCGACGCACTCCTCCCCTAAAGACGAGGAGGAAGATGAAGATGCTCCCCCTCCAGTCGGGGGAGACAAGAAAAGGAAGGCCGCCCCAACCGGGGGGGGGGGGGGAAGGGTCCAAGAAGGGAAGGACTCACCTTCTGGACTACTCCACCACCGCCGCCAAAGGCGAAGACGAGTGGCTGCTCAGGGCCAAGCCCCTGGCGAAGTCGTAAGTATTCGGATACCAGAGTAACTCATAGCATACCTTTGTCGCACTGCTTCTCCTAACGCCGAATATGATTATGCAGACCGCCCCAAGCCCGTATCGACGTATCTTCATCGAGCGGCTCCTTGGACTCGTCGGATATGGATAGCGATCCACTTCCGCCCGCCACCTCCCCTTGCCCTACGGACAATGCCGAGGTATTGTCTCAAGAGGCACCAGGTCGAGGGGAGACAATCCCGGAGGCGCCTCAAGGTGACCTTCCGGACTCCGGGAGCAGAGGGAGTAAAGCTCCCGAGGGCTCCGAGTTCGGCCCTCAGCCGAACACCGCGCCGGAACCTCCAGTGGTTCCGGACTCGGGCAGGCGGCCTCCTTCCAAAAGGGGCAAGACACCTGTGCCGGGGACGTCTGTCCATCCAGAGGCACCGGACAATCTGCTGGGAGCGCTTCGCAGCGCTTCCATCGACAAAGAGCACCACACTATTATGAGTGCGGTGATCTAGAAGGTTCAGTCTGCCAAGAGCGAACTGATTGAAGCTTGTGCCAGCCTTCTAACAGGCTTTGAGGTAAGTATTTGAAATGTAGGAAAAATATTACCGCATAGACAATAGCCCCTGATGCTCTGTTTGGTGTTCAAAAAGAAAAGCCTAATAGAGGATCAACTAATATCTGCAGGAGTCTAATATAAGTATGTCTATATGCGTATGCAGGATTCGTTGCTGACCTCTGCTGCACTAACTGCGAAGGTCGCCGTACTGAAGCAGGACCTCGAAGGGTCCAAGAAAGAGCTCGGCCTTGCCAAGAGGCAGCTCGAGGAGAACAAAGGTAAGTAATACCTAGTCTATAGATGTGTATATATACAAAAAGGATGCGATTGCAAAGTGACAAGATCATCTTTAATTTGCCAGGGGCCACGACCGAGGTGGCAACCCTGAAGCAAGCGCTATCCGAGGCCGAAAACAAAGCGGCCCAGGAGCGCACCGAGCGGGAAAAACAAGAGGCATGGGTGGGCGAGGTGCAGCAAGAGCTCCATGCTCTTGTGACGAAGCACGAGGCGTTGCAGCTTGACTTGAAGACGCGAGAGTCCGAGCTTGCTGCGGACCTCGAGAGTGCAAAGAATGCCAAGGCTGAAGCCCAAAAGGCCCTCCAGGAGATTGATGCGATGAAGAAGATAGCGGCGGGTAAGGCATTCAATATGCAAAGCACACATGTGAAAGTAAATTACTTGTTACTTACCCGAGTTCAGAGCTCTCCAGGAGCATTCGCAGATTTGCCCCGCAACGTGTCGGATGCCACACAGTTTTACCAGCCGAGGAGGGAAGCTCAACAAAGAAGCTGTTCTGGTCTCAGTATACTGGGACCCAACACCCGATGCCTCTGAGCGACCAGCTGAAGCAACTGGTCGAGCTGCACAAGGTGGCCGAATAGGCCATGAAGGGCTTTATAGTCCGGATGTGGCCTGGCGACGCCCTTCCCAACAGCTACTTCGGCCTGGTGAGGCGGCTTGTGGATGCCTGCCCACGGTTGGAAGTCATCAAGCGGGCCGTCTGCATCGAAGGTGCACGCCGGGCTTTCGCCCGTGCGAAGGTGCACTGGGCTAAGATGGACGCCGTGAAGCTGGTGAAGGAGGGGCCGCCACAGGGCAAGGAGCATCACCACCCCGAGATGTACTATGAGGGTGTCCTGAAGGGTGCCCGTCTTGTAGCGGACGATTGTGCGAAAGATGTAATATTTGAATAAACTTGCTCGTGTAATCCTGTATTATGAAAAGTTGTTCATATGCGCTATGCAACGCTTGTCTAAATTTAAAATATTACCTTCTGTTCGGCTGTTTATCAAATCTGAGAGATGGCTAGTCGTCGTCTTCTGCCCCCACGCCATGAGTGCTGGGGTGTTCGGGATAAACCTAAGCACTCTTGTTCCCATTTTTGGGTCCTTCGAGGGAGGTGCTCAGCACAACGAACAAGGCAATCGGACTATAATGAATTATCACTCTCACTTAGCCATAGAATTCTATAATTTTAAATTTCGGTGAAGCCCCTAGTATTCGGAAGGCCGAATTCGGGGCACTATACACGCCTTAAGCCGGACAGGGCCGACTCCTCGCTCTAAGCGGCATAAGTCTTTAGGGACTTGAAACCTCTCGAACAGCTACTAGTCTCTCGCCTTATCATGACAGTCAGTTTTAGCTTTCTCTACTGAGGTGCTTAGCCCAGCAGAACCGAGGCACAATCGCAGTTGTTCTCCTAGTGCTACCTTAGCCGATATAGCGGAACGTAAGGTACCAAAACATGGGATCCGGGCAAACCCAACTATTGACCCAAGACATGATTCGGAGCTGATGCATATAATGTTATAAGTTCGGGGTGCCTCACTGTCGAAAGTGTTCGAACTTCTCACGCCGTATTATGGGGTATGCTTAAGCCCCTAGCGTATTGGCCGTACCAGAATGTACGGGTGCTAGATGTCATGAATGAACATATATATATATATAAGGAAGAATGCAATAATAGTCTTAATGCTATGCCTTGCTTATTCGAAAAGGTGCGTTAAAGCAGAATGATACAAGTAGTGCGATAAGCAAAAAGTAGGACTGTTTGACATGTCCCTTCCAAAGGCAAGCTGAGGAATAGTATTAAAGAAAATATTTCACTTGTTATCGTAATCCACCTGGGAGTTCCGTGGTGTGACGTAGCTTTCTGCCTCCTTGGTTGCTGCATCATGTGTTCGGCAATCATGCTGCCGGATAGGGTTTCCAGAGATTAAAGTCCTGAAAGAGAAAAATAACAAAGCGGGAAGCCCCTAGTGCGGTTTAAGCCGCGTCTTGGAGCGTGCCGTAGTCGTGCCCCCATCCCCACCTATGCCCATGGTATTTTTAATGTGTAATTATGTACACGTGGCACGGATTTCACCGTTTGGCTAGGACCGGGGTGGGGGCCGCATTGCTATGCGAGCTTGGAACATGCCAGGAGGTCCAGTTGCCGATTACTCCGGGTGCACTTGAAGTTTTCCAGGTCCTTAATCATCGAACTAGTGGATTGCCTTAAGAGGCTGCTTTGTGCTTCTGCTGCGAGGGCCGCAGTGTGCTCCTTCGTGCGGAGAGAGCGCTCTGTGTTTCCATTGACTGTGATGACCCCCCGAGGTCCTGGCATCTTGAGCTTGAGATATGCATAATGCGGTACCGCATTGAATCTTGCGAATGTGGTTCGCGCGAGCAGTGCATGGTAGCCACTACGGAACGGGACTATGTCAAAGATTAACTCTTCGCTACGGAAGTTATCCGGGGATCCAAAGACCACTTCTAGTGTGACTGAGCCTGTGCAATGGGCCTCTACACCTGGTATGACGCCTTTAAAGGTCGTTTTTGTGGGTTTGATCCTTGAGGGGTCTATACCCATTTTGCGCACTATGTCCTGATAAAGCAGGTTCAGGCTGTTGCCGTCATCCATAAGGACTCGAGTGAGGTGAAATCCGTCAATGATTGGGTCTAGGACCAGTGCGACGAATTCGCCATGACGGATACTAGTGGGGTGGTCCCTGCTATCGAAGGTGATCGGATAGGAGGACCATGGGTTGAACTTTGGGGCGACTGGCTCCAACGCATATACGTCCCTGAGCAGACGCTTCCGCTCCCTCTTGGGGATGTGGGTTGCATATATCATGTTCACCGTCCGCACTTGTGGGGGGAACCTCTTCTGTCCTCCGGTGTTCGGCTGCCAGGGATCCTCCTCGTCATCGCTATGTGATCCCTTATCTTTGTTTTCGGCATTTAACTTGCCGGCCTGCTTGAACACCCAACAATCCCTGTTGGTGTGGTTGGCTGGCTTGTCGGGGGTGTCGTGTATTTGACACGAGCGATCGAGTATACGGTCCAAACTGGACGGGCTCGGAGTGCTTCTTTTGAATGGCTTTTTTCGCTGACCGGGTTTAGAGCCTTTGAATCCGGCATTGACTGCCGTATCCTCGGTATTGTCGTTGTTAATGTGGCGCTTATGTTTGTTGCGACGTGACCTGCCGTTGCCGTCCTTGGTATCCGAAGTACCATGGTTCTTTGATATGTTATTGCTGTGAGCCAAGCAGCTGTCATCTCCCGCACAGAAGCGGGTCATGAGTGTCGTGAGGGCTGCCATAGATTTCGGCTTTTCCTGGCCAAGGTGCCGGGCGAGCTATTCGTCGCGGATGTTGTGCTTGAAAGCTGCTAGGGCCTCTACATCCGGACAGTCGACGATTTGATTTTTCTTTGTTAGGATCTATGTCCAGAATTGCCTGGCCGATTGCTCTGGCTGCTGAATTATGTGGCTCAAGTCATCGGCATCTGGTGGTCGCACATAAGTGCCCTGAAAGTTGTTGAGGAATGCGGCTTCCAGATCTTCCCAACAACCAATGGACTCTGCTGGCAAGCTGTTGAGCCAATGCTGAGCTGGTCCTTTGAGTTTGAGTGGGAGGTATTTTATGGCGTGTAGGTCATCACCGCGGGCCATGTGGATGTGTAGGAGGAAATCCTCGATCCATACCGCAGGATCTGTTGTGCCATCGTATGATTCTATATTTACGGGTTTGAAACCCTCTGGGATTTGATGATCCATTACTTCGTCTATGAATCATAAGGGGTGTGCGGCGCCTCTGTACTAGGCTATATCGCGACGCAGCTCAAATGAGTCTTGCTCGCTATGTTCGGCCCGACCGGACTTACTTTTATTGTGTCCGGCGTGACGATTATCATCTCGCATAGTGGCGCGCCCTCGTGATCCGTAGATCGACCTTGCGTGTTTTGCTTTGTCCTCCAATATGTCTCGCAGGTCTGGCATATTTCCACATGCCTTTTTATTTGAATGGCGTCGGGGTGCGGGCTGAGCTTTTGGCTGGAATGCCTCCCTGTCGCGGCCACGAGGTGGCCGGTCAGCCGCGTCATACGTCGGAGATGTAGGTTTTGGTGCTTATTCCTCCAGTCAGGGTAGCAACATGCACTTTGGGTAACTCTTGGAGGGGCGTTCGAGTTTATATTCCTCGGCCGCTAGGACTTCAGTCCATCTGTCAACTAGCAAATCTTGATCAGCTTGAAGCTGATGCTGCTTTTTCTTAAGGCTATTTGTCGTGGCTATAAGTCGGCGCTTGAAGCGCTCTTGTTCGACGGGATCCTCTGGCACGACGAATTTGTCATCGTCGAGGCTTGCCTCGTCTTCGCAGGGAGGCATGTAATTATCATCCTCTGCCTCTCCATCTGCCGCTCTCTCACGAGGGCTGGCTTCTCCATCCTCCTGCTCTAAATCTTGTTGGAGGGGATTGTTGTTGCCTTCGGCACTGTCTGGAGTGCTATTATCTCCGGTGCCGGTATCACCGCTTTTGCCTTGGCGGGACTTAGAGCGGCGCCGCTGATGCCGGCGCTTGGGTTGCTTCTTGGAGGGGTCATCCTCCGCTGTCCCGTCGCCATTGCCTTCTTTGGGTGTGTCCACCATGTATATGTCATATGATGAGGTGGCTGTCCAGTGCCCTGTGGGCGGTGGTTCTTGTTCGCCTCCCGCATCGTCGTCCATACCGTCGATGTCTTTGGAGTCGAAGTCGAGCATGTTGGTTAAGTCATCGACAGTGGCTACTAAGTGGGTGGTAGGTGGGCTACGAATTTCTTTGTCATCCGCATCCCAATCCTGTCGGACGAAGTTCGGCCAGGACTCTCCTCACAAGGAGAGGGACCTTAATGAGTTTAGTATGTCGCCAAAGGGCGAGTGCTGAAAAATATCCGCGGAGGTAAACTCCATGATCGTTGCCCAATCGGATTCGACAGGAACGGGCCCAGGCGGTTTGGAGTCCGTGGCCGAAGAAGGATCCGGCAATTTGGCAACACGGCTCTTGTGAAGGGTAAGGTCGATGTTTGGCTTGATCGCCGCAGAGGATATGGCCTCCGTGGCGGGGTCTATCCACCCGTCCATGGATGGCGCAACTGGCTCCGAATTGAGGGTCGGAGCAGCTGCCGGTGCGATTTCTTGAACACCGTCCAATGGTAGAGCTAAATCGTACTCATCGTGACCGCGTGGTGCACAAGGCAGGGGCTCGATCCGTCGAAGATCAAGTCTCCATGGATATCGGCCGTGTAGTTTAAGCTTCCAAACCTGACCTGGTGGCCAGGGGCATAACTTTCGATATGCTCTAGATGGCCAAGCGAGTTGGCCCGCAGTGCGAAGCCGCCGAACACAAATATCTGTCCGGGGAGAAAAGTCTCACACTAGACTGCATCGCTATCGATGATCGTAGGAGCCATCAAACCTAACGGCGACGACACAGAGGAACTCTCAATGAAAGCACCAATGTCGGTGTCAAAACCGGCGGATCTCGGGTAGGGGGTCCCGAACTGTGCGTCTAAGGCGGATGGTAACAGGAGGCAGGGGACACGATGTTTTACCCAGGTTTGGGCCCTGTTGATGGAGGTAAAACCCTACGTCCTGCTTGATTTATTCTTGATGATATGAGTATTACAAGAGTTGATCTACGACGAGATCGGAGAGGCTAAACCCTAGAAGCTAGCCTATGGTACGATTATATGTTGTCCTACGGACTAAAACCCTCCGGTTTATATAGACACCTGAGGGGGCTAGGGTTACACAAGGTCGGTTACAAAGAAGGAGATATCCATATCCGTACTGCCTAGCTTGCCTTCCACGCCAAGTGGAGTCCTATCCAGACACGGGACGAAGTCTTCAATCTTGTATCTTCATAGTCCAATATTCCGGCCAAAGGATATAGTCCAGCTGTCCGGAGACCCCCTAATCCAGGACTCCCTCAGGGGTCATAGGCCCTCGAGGATGACGCCCCCAGATCACCGCTCGTCATGTGCTCCTCGACACTTGAGTCGTCGGCCCCTGTCGGAGCTCGCCCCCACGCACAATCACCTGGGGCGAGCTTGGCACCGGCGGCAAGGAGGGGGACCATGATGACGGGGTTCTCGCGGGACCCCATCAAGCCGATTGAGCGCAGCCCCCACTCATCAAAGGAAGGCATGCTCGCGGCAAATGTGACTTTGTTCTCGCAGTAGTACAACAGGCAGCTGTTCCTGGGCATCTCATCCGGCAGAGGGACACCCGATAGGACCATGAGCACCGTTTGCCGCGCCGCAAGAGGAAGCCCCTCCTCCTGAAACCTCATGTTGTCCTGGCTACGGAGCAAGTCCCACATCGGGCGGGAGTGGCGCTTAAGTGGAGCGACTCGATGCCTGACGAACTCGCTCACCACCATGGGCGCAGTCACGCCAAGGTCCTTCAACCACCTCAACCTGGCCTAGACGGGGGCAAGGCGGGAGCTCATGAGCTTCTGATGGCCCCATCCGGAGTTTGGAACAGCGGGCCCCGCCGGAGCTTGGAGCAGAGGGTTGAGCACGCCGGCGTCAACAAACACCCATCGTGTATGGAACTCACTCTTGGATGAAGGAAGCTTGAAGTCGATCCCCACGCCTGCCATCGCAGCCAAGGCCTGGAAACTCACGCACCTCGAGCTCTGCCGGGGACAAGTGAAATGCAACGAGAAGAAGTGGCGGAGGAGTGCCACGGAAGGAGCGATAACCACCTTGGCTTCGCACACGAAGGCGAAGATGGCAAGAAGGGTCACATATTGAGGGTCGAGATGGAGCATGTGGATCTGATAGTGCTCGAGCACCGCGTTGAAGAAGACAGAGAAGGGAGGAATCAGGCCAGCCCAGAGGGCCTTGATGAAGATCAGAATCTCAGTGACTGCCCGAGCCATGCGAGAGCGAGACGCGGGCCAAGCCACCGTCTCTCCCCACCCGTTGAAACTGGAGGCAAGCATGGGGCGCACCTTGTCCATGGCTTCGTCGTTGAGCACTCGGGGCCGGCCGAGCGCCGGCTCGAAAGATGGAGGCGCAGTTGGCAAGGACAGAGGTTTCTTCCCCTTCTCGGCTTGTTTCGCTGTCATGGCGGTGAAGCAGGCGGAGCGCATGTCAGATTGGGAGGACGGAGCAGGGCCTCGAGGAAGCAGGGAGATTGGAAGAGCCAGGCGCGGCGAAGGAAGAATAACTGTGTAAGAGGCGGGGGCCGCATATCTAGGCGGATTCAAAGGCAGTGTGGGAAAGCGGAGACGCCCATGTCCAATCAACCGCCATGCGTCAACCGAGGCCACAGGCTTTTGCGGGCCCGCGGTGCTTCGTACTTGGCCCTTGGCTTCACTGCGAAGCCAAGCCCGAGTGCACCTTGGGGCCGGGAGCTACTGTCGGTGTTCTAGAACGGGGGTCCCCAGACTTGCTTGCCTGCGGCCCGCGGCATGGCTAAGCCAGCAGGCCGTACGGCCCATCTTCATCAACAAGGCATCCAAGACCCTCGCGAGGGGCCAAGCCTCGCGAGGAGGACGACACAAGACCTCCTCTGGAGTGGCCTAGTCGGGCAGGCTCACGAAGGGCGGAGATAACAAGGCAAGGCAAACCTCACGAGGCTCTCATGACGTGAGCCATGACGATCGACACCAGGCAGGCACCAGCGCGCGCAGTGTCCTTGTTTCCTCTTTGGTGCTAAGGAGGCCTGCGCAGGCGAGGAGTACCGAGGCATCAGGCAAAGGTTGCCATATCGGTGCAACAAGACCAGGACCAGAAGGACGGCAAGACGGAGGTCACCATGGAGCCCAAGGCAGGCGAAGACCACTTTTGACAGGATGGCTTGTACTAGCTGTCCCCCTTAAAATTAGCCCGCTGTTGTTGACTCCCTTGCCGCTCAATATTTGGGAAGAGGACCAGGGCCTCTATAAATAGGACTAGCCACCACCATAGCTAGGGGATCGACCTCATCCCAGAGGGAGAGCCCGAAGATCATCCCCATTCACACAAGTGAGCCAAGCACAAGAACACCTCAACCTCAGGAGGCTGTTCTTCCCATTGTATTGTTCATCATTAGCCCAAGAGGCAATCCACCACCACACTGGAGTAGGGTATTACACCACAATGGTGGCCCGGACCAGTATAAATCTTGTGTCTTTTTGTGTTGCGAGTTCGTCGAGTTCGTCTGCGAGATCTTAGCGAGCTAGGGCGTAGATCGGTGGGAGGAAAAGACTTCATGCGCACCCCAGTGTTCGAACCTTAAGGGTCTGCCGGAACCCCCACATCCGACAAAAACATAATAAAAGCAAAACAAACTGAGGCTGTGGTCTCTCGCCTGGGCCAACCTATCCGACGCCTTCCTTCTGGCGAGTGCTCCACCATGGCCCAGGCCCAGCAACGGGCGCAAAGTTTAAATAGGATAAGTGTCATGATTTGTCAGGAATGTGCTATTGGCCTGGTGGTTGGCATTCTTTCGGGAGGAGCTGAGGTTGCCGGTTCGACCGCCGTCCCTCCTCATTTTTTGTTCATTATTATTTCACATCCCACTTGTCTCCTGTGCCCACATGATAGCCCTATGTGTTAGCTTGGCGGGTCCTGTGTGTCACTTGCAGGAGGTTGATTCATGGATTCCATATGTCAGTGTTGGTTCACACCTAATACACCTAAGATAAAATTAACACATGGACATGACGCATAGACGTGGATCTGCCCATGGACACGCCACATCGGCGAAATTGGTAAGGTGTTCGATCAGTCGTTTTGAAGCATTGTGAATTAGGTGTCATGACCATTTAAATTGCTCGTAATCGGCTTGGTAGGTACCACATGTCAGGTCTGAGGCAATGTTGAGGTGGCTTGACATATGGACACGCCACATCGACAAAACTGGTGACGTGTCTAACTAGTCATTTTGAAGCATTGTGAATCAGTAGTGATGACCATTTAAATTGTTCAAGATAGACTAAAATGAGAGGTGTAGATAAGTGTTGTCTATGTTATGACCATTTTAGATAAGAAAATTATGACCTTCTTGACGAAAATGGTCATGATGATTTAGAGTTTGGACCCCCTAAACGGCTTACGACCATCTGCCACACAATGGTCATAGATTTATGACAAATTCACCCATGGTCACTACGAGAAGGTCACAATTAAGCATATTTCTTGTAGTGAAAAATCTGCCCAGGGAGGTAAGCTTCCCTGGAGACGGCATCGTTGTATATGATCGAACGAGCCATCGAGCCTTCTGTTGACGGCAAAGTGGAACTCTCAACGAAATCACCAATGTTAGTGTCAAAACTGGCTGATCTCGGGTAGGGGGTCCCGAACTGTGTGTATGAGGATCGAAGGTAACGGGAGGCAGGGGACACGATGTTTACCCAGGTTCGGGCCCTCTTAATGGAGGTAATAGCCTACTTCCTGCTTGATTGACTTTGATGAGTATAGTGGTTACAAGAGTTGATCTACCTCAAGATCATAATGGATAAACCCTAGATGTCTAGCCTATATGATTTGTGATTGCCTCTATGGACTAAACTCTCCGGTTTATATAGACACTGGAGGGGCCCAGGGTTGTGCAGAGTCGGTTTATAGAGAAAGGAAACTTCATATCCGAACGCCAAGCTTGCCATCCACGCAAAGGACAGTCCCATCCGGACATGTGGGAAGGCCTTCTATCTTGTATCTTCACGGCCCATTAGTCCGGCCCATATCACATTGCCCGGGTGCCCGGGGACCCCCTAATCCAGGACTCCCTCACCCGGCCTGGGAGCAGAAACTTGGCCCCACCCGCCGGACATGATGGAGTCAGCCCTTCTGCCTCCCACACGGAGGAGGTGGCGAGACAATGTAGGGCGAGCCCCTCCCTAAGGGGCATGCCTCCTCTGCCGCTCAAGTCGAAGAGGTCGTCATGGAATCCTCCGTGGTAGAGACTGTACAGAAGGCTGCCGAGCCCACCCCGGCGGAGGATGAAGCTCGCGACCCGGCAACAACTGCTGCTGAGGAAATGGAGGCCCTTTCCCACCAGACTTCCCCATGTTTCTGGTTGAACCCTTCTTTTCTTTTATGTTCTGGCTGCTTTCACTGGTTTCTTCATTCACTTGAGATTTTTGTTTCTTCACTCGGGCCCTCCTGCGTGCACCCCCAAACTGAAGAGCGAGATTTGCTAGAGGTGGTGGCTGACAGAGGGAGGTCTTCCGCGGACGAAGCCGCGAGGCTCGCAGCTGCTGAGGGTCAGGATCTGGCTGCTGGGGATGTTCTAGGCTCTTTGGCTATTATGGAGCATTCTTTAGTGGACGCCCCAGTAGGGGGAGTGGCCGTTGAGATGAAGATCCCACTCCAGACGATGGGCCCGCTTCTTGCTGCCGAGACCGTTGCGGAGATTCCGCTACTCTCTCGAGTACGCTGGCAATGGTGTTGTCCTTGACTGATATCGGAGCCCCCGACCTGTCCATGGCGAACGCAAAGCTTGACGAGGAGCTTCAGTGTCTTCTGGCATTGCTGTATCCGAGAGGCGTGGAGGCCGATGACTCTGCTGCTATCAATATGGATTTATCCTTCATGGAATCCATGACGGCAGGCATGAAGGAAATGCAGGCCCGGCACCGCCAAAAGTGGCAGGAGCTCAATGAATGGTGCGAATCCGCCGGCAAGGTCGATCAGAGCCTGAAGGACAAGTGCCTGGAGCTGCGTGAATGGCACGGCAAGCAGTTCAAGGCACTTATGCGGCAGAAAGAGACCCTTCAGATGATGAGGGAAGAAGTCATGCCTCAGGAGGGGTCGCCTGGTGGATCACAAAGCAGCTCTGGACGCCAGGGAGCGAGAGATCTCCCTTCGGGAGGAGAACCTTGAAGCTACCCTCCATGCCAAAGATGAAAGTTTGGAGGCGTAGTGCAGCAACACACCAAGGAATTGGAGGACAAGCATGAGGTTGCTCTGGACACCCTTGCCACCGACCATGCTGCCCAGCTAAAGAAGCTTGTTGAAGATTTGGACGCCGCGTCTTCCGCCAAGGCTGAGCTCGGCCGACAGGTGGCCAAACTGAACGAAGACCTTGCCGGGAGTGCCAAGAAGGTGCAGGCACTTAAAGAAGAAGCATGGCAGGTAGAGCTTCTCATGGCTGATGTGTAGTCGCAACTCTCCTCCAAGACCCAAAGCCTTGAGACCGCCAACGACAACAACTCTGACATGAAGGAAAGGATCGGCTCGCTGGAGTAGTCGGCGGAATCCCTTGAATCCCGGTAGCAGTTGCTGTCCAAGGACATGGAAATCGACAAGCGTCTCTGGCAAGATGCAGAGGATAGGCTGAAGAATCGGATCGACATGAACAACCTCTTGATCAAGAGCCTGATTGACATTGCAGAACGTCTTGGCGACCAAGCTGAGGCGATTGGCATGGACGGCCCTATCTACTCAGCCAGCGAGCAGGAGGTCCTGAGTGTCAAGCTGGGGCTCTTCTTTAATGAGTTGGTCGACAAACTGAAGGTGCATGAAGAGGGGAGGACAGAGCTTTTCGAGAACGAGTCATGGAGGCTCGCTCACAACGCCCTCTTCATGGTCTTGAGCAACATCGCGTGTCGCCATCCAGAGCTTGATCTTGATGACGCCTTCAAGAAGCCGCCAGCAGGTGCTGATGTCGCTGCCGTTGAGGAGAAGGTTGCTCCCTGCGCTGACAGGGTTCTTCGCACTTAAGCTATTCCACCTGTTCACAGGATCAAGTATCCGGCCTCTGTCGCCTCCGCGGGGCCCTGTATTAAACATGACATATATTTTGTGTTTAGTCGTTTTATCTCTAGTGTTTGTGCGAGACTGATACTTCTAGTTGGATCTTTAAATGCATGTTTACCCCTTTAATTCTATATGCTTGTGTTCGTACGATCAATTCCTATGCATGCTTTGGATGACTGCCGATATCATAATGCCACGATGATCATAAGGGTCCGCCCCTTATCAGTCATCTTGGCGTGGATGTGTCTCAGCAGGTTTTCCCTAGGTAGCTCTCAATGCAGCCTCTCGACCTGTGAGCATGGCTCCAGACAGGACGATGGTGCGATCAAAGAAACTAGCCAAGGTTCCATCACATGAAGGATTTTCTCGATATGAACACTCACTAGAATTAAGGGATAAACGACTGCATAAATCTGAAACACATCAACAAGAAGTGATAACGCGAACTTAGCTTTCGTTTTAAGCCTCTTTTTCTTCTGACGAGTCGTGCGCGTTCGATGCGTCCGTGGTGCCTGGAGGAGTAGAAGGCAATTAGGTGGTTTCTTTGTTCCCGGCAAGGATCGACATGTATTTCTTGTAGCTGGCGGGCATCAGGGCACGGTGTCAGGCTTCTCTGGTCCTCTTCCCTTTTTGCTCCCTTCCCCTCGAGTCAGTGCAGTGCCTGCCATCGCATGGGTCATGCAAATGCGGGCAGCCTTGCCGAAGCATGCTTGTCGGGGCATCAATCGATGGACTCACACTAGCGCTTTGCTCATGATTACCCACGGCGGGGAAAATTGTGGACCGAGCGTCGCGTGGTAATCGTCGACATCGACGACGCCGAGGCTAAAGCAGCTCGACTGCTGACGAGGGGGAGGGACAGGAAGGAGGGAGCTCGTGCCTGCATGTCTTGTGCCCCTTCCTCTGCACGGTGCCCGAATGGCGAGAACGCCATACGAGCCGCCGGGATAAACCTACCGCCATCAGCGGCGGTCTTGGCCGTAACCGTCGCTACGGTGAAGCTCAAAGAGCGATAGAACAGCATGGGGAAGGCCCCCGCTTTGCTTCCGCATCTCCGTGGGCGCCACAGTTGATGGTGCCGTCGAAGATGAAGATGGTGAAGAAGATGACGCGCTGCGCACGCTTTTTGGTTCGCGCAAGCGAGCCCCCTACCTGGCGCACCAAAGATGTCGCAGGATATCCACGACTACCTATGGGGCCAGGAGGCCCCTTGCTGGTTCGGCAAGGGACGTCGTGTTGCGCAAAGAGCAGACTAGCGCACAACAACACGACAGAGAGCACACAAGCAATTTACCAAGGTTCAGCCCACCATGAGGCGTAAAACCCTACTCCTGCTTTGCTAGATTGATGGTGGAATGGAGGGGGTGAAGCATAGTACACTTGCCCGGTAGGGGTTGCCTTGGGGCGGCAGTGACTACGCACATATGGGAATGTGGGTTCGTCAACTTCCCAATGCTTCCTACGGGTGCCATGGGCCTCCTTTTATAGATCAAGGGGTCACCGCAATGGCAAAGTAGTCATTATCCACTGATATGATAGCAAACAGTGCTACCATACCTAACTCTGTGGGCTGACAGGGTGCATTAAATGCATCGCTTAGTGTCACATCACTGGTAGCCCGGCAAGGCTTGCCGGGCTATCTTGCCAGCTCCGCGCTTGTTCTCTTGACATGTCACAGGACGGGTGTCATCTGTGGGTTTCTTCTGTAAGAAATGGCTACCATGTGGCGAATGGCTGCCACTTAATCATCTTGCGGCTTGACACCACATTGATTGACGACGTGTGTCATGCTTGAGTGGTCGGTGGGGTGGTTCTGCCCCTACGAGGTGGTGGCCTCGCCCCTTGCCGGGCTCGCCTGCCCGGCAAGGGAGGCCCTTTTCTTGCCGATATCTTGCTCCTCTAGCTTGACCTTGGTCCGTCTGAACTACATGTTGGTTCAAATCTCTTGGTTTCTCGAACTCTGTCCTAGCCTCGGCTTGTCCGTGCACGAGTCGGGGGAAAATGCATACCCCCGTATATTTTCCCTGACACCGATTTTCCGCACTGGAGCATGTGTATGTAGTTCAAATTTTAATTATGCACATAAAATGCCTAGAAAACCTAGTAAATATATAAAAATTTCCAAGTGAACCCTGAAAAGTCTCAAAAATTGACACAACACTGCTATCGTTCTATGTTGACACTAGAAAAATTTTGAGAGCAAGAAGAAGCAATGGATATTGTTTCGTCCCCAAAGGTGGCACGTTCCCTACGAAACCATCACGCTTGTTGTGAGAAGCTCTGGTTTGCGAGAACCTTATACCGAAACCAGCCCCAAATCGGACAAAAAGTTTACTACAGCATGTTGATGCCGCTCCATGATAGCATGCCAAGTTTCATGAACTTCAGACGAGTTTTCGATTTACTATAATTTAAAAACCATGTATCTCAATGTTTGCGGCCGAGCCACGGTGGCAAGGTATTTGACATTCATTCCTATTTCTTGCATGGGACCTAAGCATGCAGCCAAGGCCATATATTTGATTTTTTTCAAACAATTTACATGCACTGGAGCATGTGCCTATAGTTCAAATTTGAATTATGCACATAAATGCGTAGAAATCTCAGTTAATATATAAAAATGTCCGAACGAACCCCGAAAAATTCCTAAAATTAACACAACACTCATGTTCTTCTATATTGACACTAGAAAAAAAATTTGAAATCAACAAGTGGCAATGGATATAGTTTCGTCCAGAAAGGTGAAACGTTCCCTACCGTAACCATGAGGCTTGTTGTGAGAAGCTCTGGTTTGGGAGAAGCTTATACCCCAACATGCCCCAAATTGCACAATAGTTTTACCATGCCATGTTGATACCGTTCCACGCTAGCATGTCTAGTTTCATAATTTTCAGACGCGTTTTGGATTTACTAGAATCTTAAAACCATGTATCTCAATGTTAGCGGCCGAGCGACGGTGGCAAGGTGTTTGACATTCATTCTCATTTCTTGCATGGGACTTAAGCATGCAACCAAGGACACACATTTCAATTTTGAACCCATTTATGTGCACTGGAGCATGTGCATGTAGTTCAGATTGGAATTCTGCACATAAATGCATAGAAAACTCAGTTAATGTATAAAAATGTCCAAGCGAACCCCAAAAAGTCCGAAAAATTGGCACAACACTCCTGTTGTTCTATGTTGACACTAGAATTTTTTTGAAAGCAACAAGAGGCAATGGATATTGTTTCGTCCCCAAAGGTGGCATGTTCCCTACCGAAACTATCAGGCTTATTGTGAGAAGCTCTGGTTTGCTAGAACCTTATACCCAAACCTGCCCCAAATGGGACAAAAAATTTACCACAACATGTTGATGCTGCTCCATGATAGCATGTCAAGTTTCATGAACTTCAGACGAGTTTTGGATTCACTAGAATTTAAAAACCATGTATCTCAATGTTTGCGGCCGAGCGACGGTGGTAAGGTGTTTGACATTCATTCCCATTTCTTGCATGGGACCTAAGCATGCGGCCAAAGACACATATTTGATTTTTCAAACAATTTACATGCACTGGAACATATGCCTGCAGTTGAAATTTGAATTATGCACGTAAATGCATAGAAACTCAGTTAATGTATACAAATGTCAAAACGAACCTCAACAAATTCCTAAAATTAACATAACACTCATGTTGTTCTATTTTGACACTAGGAAAACAAATTGAAATCAAGAAGAGGCAACGGATGTCGTTTCGCCTAGAAAGGTGAAACGTTCCCTACCTTAACCATGAGGCTTGTTGTGAGAAGCTCTGGTTTGTCAGAAGCTTATACCCCAACCTGCCCCAAATGTGAAAATATTTGTACCACGGCATGTTAATGCCGTTCCACACTGGCATGTCAAGTTTCATAAATTTCAGACCCGTTCTCGGTTTACTAGTATCTTAAAACCATGTATTTTAATGTTAGCTGTCGAGCGATGGTGGCAAGGTGTTTGACATTCATTCTCATTTCTTGCATGGGACTTAAGAATGCAACCAAGGACCCACATTTTAATTTTGGACCCATTTATATGCACTGGAGCATGTGCATGTAGTTCAAATTTGAATTATCCACATAAATGCATAGAAAACTCAGTTAATGTATAAGAGTGTCCAAGAGAACCCCGAAAATTTCCAAAAATTGACACAACACTCTTTTTGTTCTATGTTGACATGAGGAAATATTTGAAAGTAAGAAGAGGCAACAGATATCGTTTCGTCCCCCAAGGTGGCACGTTCCCTACCGAAACCATCAGGCTTGTTGTGAGAGAAGCTCTGGTTTGCGAGAAGCTTATACCCAAACCTGTCCCAAATGGGATAATATTTTTACCACGACATGTCGATTCCTATCCATGATATCATGTCAAGTTTCATGATTTCAGACGAGTTTTCGATCTACTAGAATTTTAGAACCATGTATTCCAATGTTAGCGGCCGAGCGATAGTGTATAGGTGTTTAACATTCATTCTCATTTCTTGCATGTGACCTAAGCTTGCAACCAAGGACACACATTTGATTTTGCAACCCTTTTTTATGGACTGGAACATGTGCATGTAGTTCAATTTTGAATTATGCACGTAAATGCCTAGAAAACTGAGTTAACATATGGAAATGTCCAAACGATCCCCGAAAAATTCCAAAACTTAACACGACACTCCTGTTGTTCTATGTTGACACCAGGAAAAAATTGAAAGCAAGAAGAGGCGACACATATCATTTTTCCACAAAGGTGACTTGTTTCCCTAACGGAACCATGAGGCTTCTTGTGAGAAGCTCTGGTTTGTGAGAAGATTATACCATAACCTTCTGTAGCGACCCGACCTCAGATGGTCAAGTCTCTGTGCTTCAGTGTCATCCCTGGATCGGTAATGCTGACACACACAGTACTCGAAGGAATTATAACAGAGTAACAATCACACACTTATTACATCGAATGTCTCAAGAGAGAACTTATTACAATAATATGGCTTAAGGCCATCTAATACGATAATAGCGGAAGGCTTGGAAGATAAAGTGAGTCCATCAACTCCAATGGCATAGCTGAGCTGCACGGCAACGACCTAACGAACCTTACTCCTCATCTGAAAAGTCTGCAACATAATATGTTGCAGCCCGAAAATGGGTCAGCACATGGAATATGGTGGCAATGTAACACAGTAGAGCAAGAATAGAATAATGCTATCATTACATGCATATTTGGCTGGTGGAAAGCTCTATGGTTACAGTTTTGCGAAAAGCCAATTTTTTCCTACAACAAAGGAATAGATTTTATTTAACTATCATGGTAGTTGAAACATCATTGAGAAGGTTCCTACAGCTCAATCCCAATTAAAGTGATTAACAACCCAACAATATTAATTAAGAGTGATGAGATACATGTGATAATCCAAGTACTAGATACTTAAGAATTGTCCATAACTGGGGACATGGCTAACCATGATGAGATTGTACACTCTGCAGAGGTTTGCGCACTTTTCCCCACAAGACTCGATCGCTTCCGTTTGATTTCTCGCACTACATGGTGTTTGAGAAACGGATGACCGAGACACAGTCTTTCAGAAACATTAACTCTCTACTCAGGACAGACCATACCAAACCTACATCCCACTACCTGCTGATCAGCCTCTTCAAGAGCTTCACATAACTTACTCAACTATGCTAGAGCCTATAATAGCTTGTGGCTACACACGGAAGTTTCTAGCATGAATCATCTCAGTACCCTTTGAGCCTGGGTGGCGGTCCATAGGAAGATCACATGGGTACTCTGGGATTTCCAAAAAATACAGGCAACACTGGGTACTCCAGGTGCCTCAATCCACCCAGATGTGTATTCAAGTTGCCACCTTAAGTTGAACCATTAATTAAAAAGCTCACATCTGTCATGTATTTCACTCAAATCCAAACCACGTCTACGAGCATAGCATAGCATAGTATATATAAGCAACACGTAGAGTAACTCCCAAGGGTTTGAATGTAATAGGGCAATAGGTTCTACCTCATCGACTACTTCCCAACCCACAAGTTAATAACATCCTAATCATGCAATGTTTGAGGATTGAGACTAATGCATAAAAACTGGGTGATAAAAGGGATATGATCAAAGTGTTACTTGCCTTGCTGACGATCTGCGAAACCTAGGGACTCGTAGTAGCACGCTTCGCACTCCGGGTGTTCTATCGCAAGCAAACAATAACATACAAAAGTAACAAGCAACGATGCACAAGCAAAACTGAAACAAAAGAGGTTGACCAGAAGTTTCAACTTAAGAACTCCGATTCGCAAAAAGAATCAAATCAAATGGAGCAACGAAACTCAAACGGCGAAAGAAAGAAGCTTTGTTTACTAATCTGAAACTAGGTCAAATTTTACAGTAGACAAAACTTGTTTGAGTTGGTTAAGAGGAAAGTGGGTTTCGAGACGAAACTCCAGGCGCTTGAATCGCCTGATTCCGACAAACAAGCGAAAAGAAAAACAGAAACTAAGATCGGATCAGAAATCGCGATCAGAGAAAATCGCGGAATAAATCTGATAAAAGAAAACTGACGAACTGACTAACGAACGAGCATTCGTTGGCTGTTTCTAACGGGCGAAGAACCGTTCATTAAAACGATCGTTCGGACAAACGTCTGCCAAATAGAAGAACCGAGAAAAACCGGCGAATCCTAAAAAAACGGATCTAGGGTTCTAAAAAAAACCGGTCGGTCTTCATAAAAAAACCGGCGGCGGGGCGCGGCGGCTACCTCCGGCGAGAGGTCCGGCGGGGCGGCGGCTTAGGGGGCGGCGGCGCTCGGCGGCGGTGCGGACTGCGGTGGCGGCTTGGCTGCTGCGGCGGCGGCTTGGCGCGGCGCGGGCGGCGGTGGTGTGGTGGGGTGTTGGGGGCGGGGGTGGCGGCGTATATAAGGGCGGGGCGAGGGCGGCTTGGAGGAGGGGGCAAGACGTGGCGGTGGAGAGGAGTCCGGCTCGGACTCCTAGTCCGAGTCGGCGGCGGCGGCGCTCGCGGGGAAGGCGGCGGCGGCGGCCTGGCGAGGCTGGGCCTTAGGCCCATTCGGTGCGGGAACCTCTTTTTTTTAAATAATAATTTCGCCGACCGAAATAAATCCTAATAAATAAATAAAAATCTAAAAATGCCAAAATAAATTTTCATCGTCTATATAAAATATTTAGAACGAGATGAACATTTTCTTGGCCCTAAAATGCAATTTTGGAAAAAGTGCAATTTTTCTAATGCAAACAAAATTGCAATAAAATCCAAATAAAACAATTATTTGGTTTTAATATTTTTCCTCCAATATTTCATTTATCTTGGAGAAGTCATATTATCTCCTCTCATATATTTTAGTGTGAAATATTTTTGGAGAGAAAATAATTAAAACCAAAAATCCTCGTTTTCAAGATTTGATAGACATCAAATTTGAAAACCGGGAAATCCCCAACTCTCTCCGAGGGTCCTTGAGTTGCTTAGGATTTCGAGGATCGCGAGACGAAATGCGAATAAAATATGATATGCATGGATGACTATGTATAACATTCCAAATTGAAAATTTGGGATGTTACAAACCTACCCCCCTTAAGATGAATCTCGCCCTCGAGATTCAGGTTGGCTAGAAAATAGGTGTGGGTGGTGTTTGCGAAGATCATCCTCCCGTTCCTAGGTGGCTTCATCCTCGGTATGGTGGCTCCACTAAACTTTACAAAACTTGATAACCTTACTGCGGGTGACTCTGCTGGCAAACTCAAGAATCTTAACTGGTTTCTCCTCATAAGTCAAATCACTGTCCAACTGAATCGCCTCCAGGGGTACTGTATCTCTTAGCGGTACATCTGCCATCTCAGCATGACACTTCTTCAGCTGTGAAACGTGAAACACGTCATGAACTCCTGACAATCCCTCGGGTAACTCCAACTTGTAGGCAACTTCTCCCATCCGTTCCAAAATACGATACGGTCCTACAAATCTCGGGGCTAACTTTCCCTTAACTCCAAAATGTTTCACTCCTCGCAAGGGTGATACTCGCAGATATGCTCGGTCTCCAATTTCATAGGTTACCTCCTTGTGTTTTGAGTCTGCATAACTCTTCTACCTGGACTAAGCAATCTTCAGTCTGTCACAAATCAATTTAACCTTCTCCTCAGACTCCTTGATCAAGTCTGGTCCAAACAACTGTCGGTCTCCTACCTCATCCCACATCAACGGTATTCTGCACCTTCATCCATACAGGGCTTCAAATGGGGCCATCTTCAAACTGGCTTGATAGCTATTGTTGTATGAAAACTCTGCGTATGGCAAATTGTCATCCCAACTAGATCCATAATCTAGCGCACAGGCTCTCAAGATGTCCTCCAAAATTTGGTTGACTCTCTCTATTTGTCCATCCGTCTGCGGGTGAAATGCTATACTAAACTCCAATCTCGTTCCCAAAGTCTGGTGCAACTGGTGCCAAAACTTTGAGGTAAACTGTGTTCCTCAATCTAATAGTCCTCGGAACTCCATGCAGACATACTATCCTGGACATATATATCTTGGACAACTTTGCACTTGTATAGGTGGTTTTCACTGGGATGAAGTGAGCTACTTTGGTCAAGCGATCAACTACTACCCATATGGAATCATATCCTGCTTTGGTCCTGGGCAATCCGGTGATAAAGTCCATGCCCAGTTTATCCCACTTCCATTCGGGTATCAGCATAGGCTGTAACAGTCCTGCTGGCTTCTGATGTTCTGCCTTCACATGTTGACATACATCACATACAGCGACATACTCGGCAATATCCTTCTTCATACCGGTCCACCAGAAATGTTCCTTCAAATCCAGATACATTTTGGTGTTTCCGGGGTGTATCGAGTAGGGTGAGTCATGGGCCTCGTGAAGTATTAACTTCCTGATCTCCTGGTTATTGGGCACATAAACTCGGTAATCAAACCATAGGGTATCATGCTCATCTTCACGAAATCCTTTGGCCTTTCCTTTGCCCATCTTCTCCTTTATCTCGGCAATCTCTTTGTCATCCTTCTGAGCTTCCCAAATTTTGTCCAGCAATGTCGACTGGACCTCCATTGTTGCAATAAATCCTCTAGGAACAATCTCCAATCGAAGTTCCATGATGTCCTCTGCTAATTCCTTCGGCAGTCCCTTGCTTTCAAGGATATTAGCATAACTCTTTCGGCTCAAAGCATCTGCTACGACATTGGCCTTTCCTGGATGATAGAGTAGCTTCATGTCATAATCCTTTATAAGCTCCAACCATCTCCTCTGTCTAAGGTTCAGTTCCTTCTGGGTGAAAATGTACTTCAACCTCTTATGGTCCGTGTACACATCACAACGGTTTCCAATAAGTTAATGTCTCCAGGTCTTCAATGCATGTACTACGGCTGCTAGCTCCAAATCATGCGTGGCATAGTTTAACTCATGAGGTTTCAGTTGTCGTGAGGCATACGAAACAACTCTCCCGTCCTGCATAAGCACACATCAAAGTCCTAAGTGTGAGGCATCGCAGTACACTTGGAACTCCTTATGTATATCTGGCAGTGTTAGCATTGGCGCTATAGTCAAGCGTTTCTTCAATTCCTGGAAACTTGCCTCGCAATCTTCTGTCCATTTAAACTTACTATCCTTCTTCAACAATTCAGTCATTGGCTTTGCAATCTTGGAAAAATTCTCGATGAATCTCCGGTAGTATCCCGCGAGTCCAAGAAAACTGCAGATCTCGCTAACTGAAGTGGGTGCCAACCATTCAGTGACTGACTGAATTTTGCTGGGGTCTACTGCTATACCTTCTCCCGATATAACATGTCCAAGGAACCCAACTTCCTTCAACCAAAATTCGCATTTGCTGAACTTAGCATACAACTGGTGTTCCCTGAGTTTCTCAAGAACTAAGCGCAAATGCTCCTTGTGCTCCTCCTCGTTCTTCGAGTATACCATAATATCATCAATAAACACCACAACAAACTTGTCCAAATACTCCATGAACACCTTGTTCATCATGCTCATGAAATAGGCAGGGGCGTTAGTCAGTCCAAATGACATGACCGTGTACTCGTATAATCCATATCGTGTTGTGAATGCTGTCTTCGGTATGTCCTTCTCTCATATCTTCAACTGATGATACCCCGATCGCAAATCGATCTTCGAAAATACTTTAGCTCCTTGCAACTGATCAAACAGATCGTTGATCATCGGCAATGGGTACTTGTTCTTAATCGTCACTTCATTCAATGCTCGATAATCAACAAACATCCTCAGGGATTTATCCTTCTTCTCAACCAAAAGTACTAGGGCTCGCCAAGGTGATGAACTTCTTCGGATGTATCCTTTCTCCAATAACTCCTTGATCTGTTTCTTAATTTCTTCCAGATCATTTGCGGGCATCCGATAGGGTCTCTTGGATATTGGTCCGGTGCCTGGCAACAGTTCTATCAAAAACTCAATGTCTCTATTCGGTGGCATGCCTGGTAACTCCTGTGGAAAAACATCCGGGTAATCCTTCACTACAGGCACTTCCTCCTGAACATCTTTCGTAAGGGCATTCACCTGACTCCTCCTAGGCACATGCCTAGATACATACTTAATCTTTTTTCCTTCCGGAGTGGTGAGATAAATTGACTTACTAGCACAGTCAATGCTTCCTCCAAACTTTGACATCCAGTCCATACCCAATATCACATCCAATCCTTGTGACTCCAAGATAATTAGGTTGGACGGAAAAACATGTGTACCAATGGTTAAGGGTATCTGGTCACACCATAGGCTAGCCATAAACTCTGCTCCGGGTGAACTCACTAAAAGAGGGGTCCTAAGGGTCTGGGTTGGTAGCTGAAACTTATCCACGAATCCCCTTGATATGTATGAATGCGAGCGGTAAATGACTTAACCAAAAACTTACCTATTACCGCGTCTGGCTGCTCTTCAACCTCCTCCACGTTAACGTGGTTCACTTGTCCTTTGTTGAATGGATTTGGCTTATTCCCAGCGCTCCCATTTCCATTTCCATTCTTTCCTTCAGGGCATTCCATGGCGTAGTGTCCAGTCTTCCCGCACTTGAAACATGTAACATGACTTAAGTCCCTTTTGGCGGGTGTGGCTGGGTTGGGGCGGTTATGATTATTGTTGGTTCCATTCCCATTCCCATTCTTAGATCCATTGTGGTTATGCGATCCTCCAGTGTGGTTGTGACCTCCATGGTTATGAACAAGTCCTCCCGAGTTCGGGGTTAGGCGAGGCTTCTGCTGAGCTCCTGAGTTATACTTCCCTTGTCCATACTTTCGCTTGCGGCTCTCAATCTGCTGCTGCTTCCCTTCAATCATAAGAGCCTTATCTACCAACTCCTGGTAGTTGTTGAAGGTTGCTACCATCAACTGCATACTCATCTCATCATTCAGCCCTTCCATAAACTTCTCCTGTTTCGCTGCATCTGTGGCCACATCATCAGGGGCGTAGCGAGATAACTTGCTAAACTCATCCACGTACTGAGCCACAGTACGGTTCCCCTGGCGTAAGTTGTGGAACTCCCGCTTCTTCATTTGCATAGCTCCAGTGGAGACATGGGCTGTGCGGAAAGCTTGCTGAAACTGGTCCCAAGTGACA
Source organism: Triticum urartu (assembly GCF_003073215.2). NCBI lineage: Eukaryota > Viridiplantae > Streptophyta > Magnoliopsida > Poales > Poaceae > Triticum > Triticum urartu. Next base: position 217,050,614 of record NC_053026.1, read on the forward strand.
TTGGCTATAGGGAAAGTGGCTGTGTAATTCTCCCACCATGAGGCTGCTGGTCCATCCAATTGATGTGCGGCAAAGAGCACTCTCTCAGCATCTGTGCAACCTGTGGTGGTCAACTCCCTTCCAATACGGCGTAGCCAATCGTCCGCAACTATGGGCTCGGTGCTACTGGAAAACACCGGCGGCTGTAGCCTTAGAAAACGGGCTAGGTTGTCCACGGGCAACGGGTTGTTGTTGTTGTTGTTGCCCTGATTCTGAACTAGCAATTGCATCAAGGTATTCTGCTGTTGGATTAACTAGGTGAGCTCCAGTGGGAAGGCAAAACCGGTGTCACGTCTCGGAGGCATCTGAGGGTTTAGATGGAAGATATTAGAATAGAGAAGGGGGTCTAATGAGAAAACACTACCCATATGCACATGAGACAAACACAATCATTAAACTCAATCAATCAAGCAAGGGCATACAAACGATCTAGAACTATCACACAAGTGCTCAACTACTACTAAATACATGGGGCAATACTAGTGATATATGGTAGTCATCTAGAAATTTTGATCGGTGGAAGACTCCATGATGTCTGCTCCAGCTTCATCTTCAAAGTCATCATTACTAGGATCAGAATCGGTGTCGTCGATGATGATGTAGTCCTCGAGGCGTATCTCCTTGGCTTCTTCTTCTTCTATTGGTGCTGGTCCTCCCATGAATACTCCGATCTTCTTGACTAAGTCATCATTCTTCTCTAGTAGTGTCTTGATTTCCTCCTCATATCCATCGCGTGTAAACTTGAGTTCTTCCTCCAGCTCAATGATCCTAGTCTTCGCCTTCTTCAAGTCCATCATGTCCGCGCACATCTGGTTTTCCTGACATCGGATGTGCTGGTTTAACTCCTGGATGAAAGCTGCAATGGATCTATCCTTCCTGGTGCTGATTACTTCCCATTGCTCGTCTCGGCGCCCACATATTTGGTAAATAGTGTCCATAAGTTCCCTGTTGTAAACTTCTCCAATGCGTCCAATGGTAATGTGGGCTGCCCTGCTCTTGCCTAGACTCCAGGTGGGTGCTTCGAAAGAAAACTCTATGGGTTTAGAAGTTGGCGAGAACGTCCTTCCTGGAACTTGTACTTGTATCCTCCAGCGCTCCTCTTCAGGTAAAGTGGCGTTGTACATCCCGGTGAAACTTGGTATTCCAATGTTCAGGTACCTAGTGACTTCCTTCAAGTGACGTCCAAAAGGTGTGTGTTCATCCGGTTGTGCAAACTTGTTCTTCACCTCCGTCATCCTAAAGAGTAGAAAATGGAGAGGAGTCAGAAATGAGAAGAGAGGTGTGACCTTGGGTTTATCTTAGTGGTCGTGTCCTACACTCAGCGTGTGCTCCGATACCATCTTGTAGCGACCCGACCTCAGATGGTCAAGTCTCTATGCTTCAGTGTCATCCCTGGATCGGTAATGCTGACACACACAGTACTCGAAGGAATTATAACAGAGTAGCAATCACACACTTATTACGTCGAATGTATCAAGAGAGAACTTATTACCATAATATGTCTTAAGGCCATCTAATACGATAACAGCGGAAGGCTTGGAAGATAAAGTGAGTCCATCAACTCCAATGGCATAGCTGAGCTGCACGGCAACGACCTAACGAACCTTACTCCTCGTCTGAAAAGTCTGCAACATAATACGTTGGAGCCCGAAAACGGGTCAGCACATGGAATATGCTGGCAATGTAACACAGTAGAGCAAGAACAGAATAATGCTATCACTACATGCATATTTGGCTGGTGGAGAGCTCTATGGTTACAGTTTTGCGAAAAGCCAATTTTTTCCTACAACAAAGGAATAGATTTTATTTAACATCATTGAGAAGGTTCCTCCAACTCAATCCCAATTAAAGTGATTAACAACCCAACAATATTAATTAAGAGTGATGAGATACATGTGATAATCCAAGTACTAGATACTCAAGAATTGTCCATAACCGGGGACACGGCTAACCATGATTAGATTGTACACTCTGCAGAGGTTTGCGCACTTTTCCCCACAAGACTCGATCGCCTCCGTTTGATTTCTCGCACTACATGGTGTTTGAGAAACGGATGACCGAGACACAGTCTTTCAGAAACATTAACTCTCTACTCCGGACAGACCATACCAAACCTACATCCCACTACCTGCTGATCTGCCTCTTCAAGAGCTTCACATAACTTACTCAACTATGCTAGAGCCTATAATAGCTTGTGGCTACACACGGAAGTTTCTAGCATGAATCATCTCAGTACCCTTTGAGCCTGGGTGGCGGTCCATAGGAAGATCACATGGGTACTCTGGGATTTCCAAAAAATACAGGCAACACTGGGTACTCCAGGTGCCTCAATCCACCCAGATGTGTATTCAAGTTGCCACCTTAAGTTGAACCATTAATTAAAAAGCTCACATCTGTCATGTATTTCACTCAAATCCAAACCACGTCTACGAGCATAGCATAGCATAGTATATATAAGCAACACGTAGAGTAACTCCCAAGGGTTTGAATGTAACAGGCAATAGGTTCTACCTCATCGACTACTTCCCAACCCACAAGTTAATAACATCCTAATCATGTAATGTTTGAGGATTAAGACTAATGCATAAAAACTGGGTGATAAAAGGGATATGATCAAAGTGTTACTTGCCTTACTGACGATCTGCGAAACCTAGGGACTCGTAGTAGCACGCTTCGCACTCTGGGTGTTCTATCGCAAGCAAACAATAGCATACATACAAGCAACGATGCACTAGCAAAACTCAAACAAAAGAGGTTGACCAGAAGTTTCAACTTAATAACTCCGGTTCGCAAAAAGAATCAAATCAAATGGAGCAACGAAACTCAAAGGGCGAAAGAAAGAAGCTTCCTTTACTAATCTAAAACTAGGTAAAATTTTACAGTAGAGAAAACTTATTTGAGTTGGTTAAGAGGAAAGAGGGTTTCGAGACGAAACTCCAGGTGCTTGAATCGCCTGATTCCGACTAACGAGCGAAAAGAAAAACAGAAACTAAGATCGGATCAGAAATCGCGATTAGAGAAAATCGCGGAATAAATCCAATAAAAGAAAACTGACGAACAGACTAACGAACGAGCGTTCGTTGGCTGTTTCTAACGGGCGAAGAACCATTCGTTAAAACGATCGTTCGGACGAACGTCCGCCAAATAGAAGAACCGAGAAAAACAGGCGAATCCTAAAAAAACGGATCTAGGGTTCTAAAAAAATCGGTCAGTCTTTATAAAAAAACCGGCGGCGGGGCGCGGCGGCTACCTCCGGCGAGAGGTCTGGCGGGGCGGCGGCTTAGGGGGCGGCGGCGTTCGGCGGCGGCGCGGACTGCGGCGGTGGCGGCGGCAGCAGGCGGCGTCGGTGGCAGGCGGCGGTGCGGCGGCGGTGGCTTGGCTGCGGCGCAGGCGGCTTGGCGTGGCGCGGGCGGCGGTGGTGTGGTGGGGTGTTGGGGGCGGGGGTGGCGGCGTATATAAGGGCGGGGTGGGGCGGCTTGGAGGAGGGGGCAAGACCCGACGACGGAGAGGAGTCCGGCTCGGACTCCTAGTCCGAGTCGGCGGCTGCGGAGCTCGCGGGGAAGGCGGCGGCGGCGGCCTGGCGCGGCTGGGCCTTTGGCCCAGTCGGCGTGGGAACCTCTTTTTTTTTTAAATAATAATTTCGCCGACCGAAATAAATCCTAAAAAAATAAATAAAAATCTAAAAATGCCAAAATAAATTTTCACCATCTAAATAAAATTTTTAGAACGAGATGAACATTTTCTTGGCCCTAAAATGCAATTTTGGAAAAAGTGCAATTTTTCTAATGCAAACAAAATTGCAATAAAATCCAAATAAAACAATTATTTGGTTTTAATATTTTTCCTCCAATATTTCATTTATCTTGGAGAAGTCATATTATCTCCTCTCATATATTTTATTGTGAAATATTTTTGGAGAGAAAATAATTAAAACCAAAAATCCTTGTTTTCAAGATTTGATAGAGATCAAATTTGAAAACCGGGAAATCCCCAACTCTCTCCGAGGGTCCTTGAGTTGCTTAGGATTTCGAGGATCGCGAGACGAAATGCGAATAAAATTTGATATGCATGGATGACTATGTATAACATTCCAAATTGAGAATTTGGGATGTTACACCTTCCCCAAGTGGGACAATATTTTTTACCCCAACATGTTGATGCCATTCCATGATAGCATCGGTTCATGAATTTCAGACGGGTTTTGGATTTACCCGAATTACAAAAGCAAGTACCTCAACGTTTGCCAGAGAGCCACGGTGCCGTGGTGTTCGAAATTCATCCCCATTTCTTGCATGGGACATAAGCATAAACCCATGGACACATATATGATTTTACAACCCATGTTGATGCACCAGAGCATGTGCATGTAGTTTAATTTTGAATTGTGCACCTGAAAATAGCTAGAAAACCAATTTAATGTATATAATGTCTAAAAGAATCCTGAATAATTCGAATTTTCTTACGACACACATATAGTTTCTAGTTCACTGCAGATAAAAGTTCTAGCAATTCAAACACCCTGCATTGCCGCTGTGACCCCATATGTAATTCAAATCAGGATGAAAAATCCAGTAGATCGCACACAATTTATTATCACCAACTGTGTGAGATGTAGTGCAAAATATCTTGGAGCACTGTCGGAGTATAACATGCCTATGGCTTATGCGAGAAGGTGCGTCGGCTACAGTCCACAGCCGACGTGTCAAGCACACTAGCTCGCTCCCCAAATATCATTTTACTAGTCAATCGTCGCCGATGAAAGACGGGGATGTGGACCCGCGACGTGAGGGGAACTTCGGCGGCCCACTCCAACGAGAGTGCGGCCGCAACCACCATGCGCGTGCTAACAAGGTGCATGAGCGCGACCACAATCTGCGACCGGGCGGCCAAGGCAACCCAAACAGCCGCTGTTGCTTCTTAGGTGGCGGCAACAACATCTGCCTCGGGGGTGGCAACTGGCGAGAGTGGCACAACAGCTATCGGTTTCACAGAGGCGGCCTTAGCCCTGATGGAGGCCGCCCACGACCATGTCGGCGCCACCCACGCCCAGCTCATGGCGGTCACCACACAAATCGAACGAAGCTTCTCCGACAACGGTCGACAACCCACATTCGAACAGTTGGCAATCGCCGAGAGTGTTCGAGTAGCCATCCGTTCCTCTGCCGCATACCTTGCCACGACGAGCCCGTTCAAGCCTGAATCGCCGCCTCCCATGCCTAGCTCGTGGTGGCCTTTTCAAAAGATATGGCAGACGCGGATGGCGAGATGCTTGTTGACTATGGTGCAATGCATGCCATAGAGCCCCTTCCCCAGGAGACCATCGGGCGTCAGCTGGACATGGAGGAGGTGGCGGAGATCGACGAGCACTAGCCGTAGTAGCACTCTTTGTTTTATTTAATTAAGAGCGCTGGTGTTTAATTTGTTAGAGCAATGTTTAGGTTAGCTAGCTCTGTTTAATTGCTGAACTTGCTCAATTAAGAAGTGTGGGTGTGTTGTTGTCTCCTTTGTGAACCCAAATTATGCAATGACGTGGATGACCACTATAACCAGAGATATTCGAACCAAAAGTTTTGATGTTCAAACTCATCACACATGGGTTAAGCTATCTGAATCGTTTGTGATGTTCACATATCATACACAGTTCTGAATAATGGACTGTGTCTGATGACACTTTGTGCGCCATTTTTTTGCTGAATCGATTCAAATTTTTTGGCTTCCACGGAAATATCTACCTCCCTGCCCCCCTTACCAAAAGCCACATTTCCCCTATTTTCGCCTTCCTTTCCAAGTTAAAACCTTCACTCCTTGCTTGCAGCGTAGCCTCCTCGCCGGGACCCTCCTTCACGCTGCTCGGCCTCGTCTATCCAGGCAGGTAATCCACACCCAACACCCATCCTCCTCCTCCTTCCACATCCCACATGCCCCGACCGCCGGCACAACACCTTCCACCCAAATCACCGATCCCTCCACCAAATAAGTGTCGCCCTAAGCCATGGTGCACGTAGTATAGGCAGGAGCTCAAGGAGCATTTCGCAGCGGAGAAGCAAATCGCGGCCGCACGCGCGGATGAGGTCGCGGCTGACATTTGTGCTGACCCCCAGATCTTGGAGGAGCACATTTCCATTTGCTAGCTACGCTAGTTAAGCATGCTCGGTTTACCCATTGCGTGTGCTGCTCCTACCTTTCCTTAACAAATTCTAGTGAATTGTGCTATCTAATTTTAACATGCAATATGTTCCCCTAGTGTATATGTTCTATGTGTCGTGCAATGTGGCGCTCACTTATTAACTGTTTGGTTAATTAGTTGTCATCTTCAGTTAACCGTTTGGTTCAATTCTGCAAATGTGATGTCCAGTTCTTCAGGCTGCAATTTTGTATTGTCTTCCATGTGAGAAATAAATCGTATTTATCTTTACAAAATACATGAGAAACGAATAGAATTGCTATATTTCCAAGTTGTCAAGCATGCTTGGTTTGGTTAACTGTCTGATCTTCTAGTATGTTATACATTGTGCAATGTGGTGCACAGTTAATGTTTGGTTCATTTGTTGTGGTGTTTAGTTAACTGTTTATTTCAATTCTGCAATGCAATGTTTAATTGTTGTGGGTGCATTCTGTTATTGTATACCATGTGAGTAATTAATCAAATTTGGTTGTACCAAATACATGAGAAACAAATGCAATTTCTATATTTCTAAGTTGTTAAGCATGCTTGGTTTGGTTAACTGTATGATCTTCTATTTGGAGCATGTTATATTATGCAATGTGGTGCTCAGTTAACGTTTGGTTCATTTGTTGTTTAGTTAGCTGTTTGGTTCAATTCTGCGATGAGATGTTCAATTGTTTTGGGTGCATTCTGTTATTGTATACCATGTGAGAAATAAATTGAATTTGGCTGTACTAAATACACGAGAAACAAATACAACTGCTATATTTCCAAGTTGTTAAGCATGCTTGGTTTGGTTAACTGTCTGATCTTCTATTAGGAGTATGTTATATTGTGCAATGTGGTGCTCAATTAATGTTTGGTTCATTTTTTGTGGTGTTTAGTTAACTACCTAGTTCAATTCTACAATGCGATGTCCAATTGTCGTGGGTAGAATTTTGTAATTTTGTGCATGTGAGGAATAAATCGAATTTGGCTGCACTTAATACATGAGAAACATATACAACTGCTATATTTCCTAGTTCTTAATCTCGCTTGGTTTGGATAAATGGGTTTTCTATGTGGCTTGAATTATTCTTATGAATCTGCAATGTGCTTATTTTTCATCACCATATTTTACTGATAGCATGCAAACCCTCACTCAACCTGATGACTAACTACCATATTATTGTGCAATTTAGTTGCAGGGAAACAATGGGAAGCACTAAGGTTTACAATCGAGATTAGCACATGCATGGTCCTACGTCTAATAGCACATTATTGTGCAATTGCAGGAACCATTATAATATTTAGGTTTTTAACAATTTGGTCTTGCACATGAAGGCCCTACTATAAGAGGTTTTGACCCACTGTTCGACCCTTTTTGCATATGGGGAAATGAGTTGTCCATGAATATCAGTCAAGTCAAGAAACTCAGAAAGATTGTTAGAATAAACAAATTGGCAACAAAAAACAACAAGATCTTTGTCTACATAATGAGGAAGACATCAATTCACTACAAGATGGTACTAACTATTATACCTTGCCTTTTTTTATTCAACAAGATCTTTGTATGCACAATGAAGAAGACATCAGTTCACTATGATACGTCTCCAACGTATCTTCTTTTCCTAAAGCTTTTCCTCTTGTTTTGGACTCTAATTTGCATAATTTGAAAGAAACTAACCCTGGACTGACATTGTTTTCAGCAGAACTACCATGGTGTTGTTTTTGTGTAGAAATAAAATTTCTCAAAATGGAACGAAACTTTGCGAGGATTTTTTACATAATAAAAGAGAATTTCTGGAGCCATGACCTACCGAAGGGGGGCACCTGGGTGGGCATAACCCACCAGGGCACGCCCCCTCACCAGGTGCGCACAGGTGGGTTGTCCCAACCTAGTGGCCTCACAGACCCTAATTGCAACTCCATAAATACCTATTTTTCCAGAAAAAATCAGGGAGAAAGAATTATCACGATCCACGAGAAGGAGTCGCCGTCACCTCCTGTTCTTCATCCGGAGGCCAGATCTGGAGTACGCTTGGGGCTCCGGAGAGGGGGATCTTCGTTCTTCGTCATAACCAACCCTTCTCCATCGCCAATTTCATGATGCTCCCCACCGGGAGTGAGTAATTCCTTCGTAGGCTCGTTGGTCGGTGAGGAGTTGGATGAGATTCATCATGTAGTCGAATTAGTTTTGTTAGGGCTTGATCCCTAGTATCCACTATGTTCTTAGATTGATGTTGTTATGACTTTGCCATGCTTAATGCTTTTCACTTTGGGCCCGGGTGCCATGATTTCAGATCTGAACTATTTATGTTATCACCATTATATCCATGTTCTAGATCCGATCTTGCATGTTGTAGTCACCTACTACGTGTTATGACCCTGCAACCCCAGAGCGACAATAGCCGGGACCACTCCCGGTGATGACCGTAGTTTGAGGAGTTCATGTATTCACCCTGTGTTAATGCTTTGTTCCGGCTCTGTATTAAAAGGAGGCCTTAATATCCCTTTTCCAATATGGACCCCGCTGCCACGGGAGGGTAGGACAAAAGATGTCATGCAAGTTCTTTCCATAAGCACGTATGACTATTTACGGAATACATGCCTACATTATATTGATGAACTGGAGGTAGTACCGTATCGCCCTAGGTTATAACTGTCTCATGATGAATATCATCCAACAAGTCACCGATCCAATGCCTACGAATTTATCATATATTGTTCTTGCTAAGTTACTACTGCTATCGTTACTGTTGCACTTGTTACAAAACTACTGCTATCACTATTACTATTACCATTGCTACTGCTACTATTATCAAAACTATCATACTACTTTGCTACTGATTACTTGTTGTAGATAATTAATCTCCAGGTGTGGTTGAATTGACAACTCAGTTGCTTATACCTTCAAATATTCTTTGGCTCCCCTTGTGTCGAATCTATAAATTTTTGTTGAATACTCTACCCTCGAAAACTGTTATGACCCCCTATACGTGTGGGTTATCAAGACCTTTTTCTCGCGCCGTTGCCAGGGAGCATAGCTATATTTGTTGAGTCACATGGGATTATTATCATATTATCACTATGAAGAATATGAAGTATGCTAAGACTAAAATTTTTCCCTCAAAGACGAGGGAACGTAAGGAACTGTCATCCAGTTCTGCTTTAGATTCACCTTCTGTTATAAGTAAACTTGCAACACCACCACATGCTATTAATTCTGGTATGTCTCAAGTTATTGATGATGCTACCTCTGCTATGGATAATGCTTATAGCTTGCTTAATTATGATGTGCCACTTGGTGACTTTCTTGATAAACAAATTGCTAGAGTTATACAACATGATGTTGTTGAATCTGATGATGAGCTTGAAACTGAAACTCCTGAACACCTGCTAGAACTAGCCCTCCTAGATATGAATTGCCTAAGGTACCTGAAGGTTATGTTATGAGTGAAGAAACAACTAGAGATATTCTTGCTTGTAGAGATAGAGATGATCTAGAGAAATTATTATGCAAGTATAAAGAAAAATCTCTGAATGCTAGAATGAAATGTGATCCTAAATTTGCTACTTCACCTATCTTTATTGTTGATAAGGATTATGAATTCTCTGTCGACCCAACGTTCATTACTTTGGTTGAATCTGATCCTTTCCATGGTTATGAAACTGAAACTGTTGTGGCACATCTTACTAAGTTGAATGACATAGCCACCCTTTTTTACTCATGATGAGAAAACTCACTATTACTATATTCTAAATTATTTCCTTTCCCATAAAAGGATGATGCTAAAGCTTGGTACAATACTCTTGCTCCTGGTTGTGTGCGTAGTCCCCAGGATATGATTTATTACTTCTCTTGAAAATATTTCCCTGCTCATAAGAAACAAGCTGCCTTGCAGGAAATATTTAACTTTGTTCAAATTAAAGAAGAGAGTCTCCCACAAGCTTGGGGGAGGCTTTGCCAATTACTTAATGCTATGCCTGATCATCCTCTTAAGAAAATGAAATACTTGAGATCTTCTATAATGGACTAACCGATGCTTCTAGGGACTTCCTACATAGTTGTGCTAGTTGTGTTTTCAGGGAACAAACTGTTGGACAAGCTGAAGAATTATTGAATAACATATTGAAAAATTATGATGATTGGACTCTTCCTGAACCACCGCCTAAACCCACTCCGAAGAAGAGGGGTATATTATATCTCAGTCCTGAAGATATGCAAGAGGCAAAGAAATCTATGAAGGAAAAATGTATTAAAGCCGAGGATGTTAAAAATTTACCTCCTATTGAAGAAATACATGGTATTAATACACCACCACTGCCTAAGGTGGTAGAGGTAAATTCTCTTATGAAGTTCAATGATAATGACAATCCTCAAAATATGCATCCTAGTCAATGCCTTTATGAGTTTGAAAATTATATTAAAAAATAAGATCACTTCAATGCAAATGTTATGAAACAATTCAAATACAATTCTGATATGATTGACCACTTGAGTGACTTGTTATTTAGAATATCAAATGATGTTAGAGGTGTTGGAAAGCATGCTTCTATGGTTCAAACTCAGTTAGAACAAGTTGCTAAATCCCAAAGAGAATTGCTTGATGAAATGAATAATAATAATATGCATGACTTTGCTGTTAGAGTTGCAACTAGAGGAGGTAAAATGACTCAGGAACCACTTTATCCTGAGAGACACCCAAAAAGAATTGAACAAGATTCACAAAGAGCTAACACTAGTGCACCTAGTTCTTCTAAAAAGAAAAAGAAAAATGAAAGGACTATGCATGCTCCTAGTGAACCTGAAATAGAGAAAACTCCTGATAATGACAATGAAACTTCTATCTATGTTGCTGAAACTCAATCTGGTAATGAACATCCACCCAGTGATAATGAAAAAGATAATGCTGATGTTCATGAGGACTCGCAACCAAATAACAAGGAAACAGACAATGATGTTGAGATCGAACCACCTGTTGATCTTGATAACCCACAACCTAGGAATAAAAGGTATGATAAAAGAGACTACATTGCTAGAAAACATGGTAAAGAAAGAGAACTGTGGGTTCAAAAGCCTATGCCTTTTACACCTAAGTCAACTAAAAAGAAAGATGATGAAGAATTTGAGTGCTTTGCTAAAATGCTGAGGCCAGTCTTTTTGCGTGCTTGCTTGATAGATACTTTGAAAATGCCTCCTTATCCAAAGTATATGAAAGACATCATCACAAATAAGAGAAAAATGCCGGAAGCTGAAATCTCCACTATGCTTGCTAATTATACTTTTAAAGATGGAGTACCTAAAAAACTTGGAGATCCGGCAATACCAACTATACCTTGCTCTATCAAAAAGAATTATGTGAAAACCACTTTGTGTGATTTAGGAGTTGGCGTTAGTGTTATACCTTTCTCTTTATATAAAAGACTTGATTTCAATAAACTCACACCTACTGAAATATCTTTGCAAATGGTTGATAAATCAACTGCCATATTTATCAGTATCTGTGAGGATGTGCCTGTTATTGTTGTTAATGTTACTATTTTGACTGACTTTGTTATACTTGAGATGCCCGAGGATGACAACATGTCAATTATCCTTGGTAGACCCTTCTTGAATACTGTAGGGGCTGTTATTGATTGCAATAAAAGCAAGGTCACATTTCATATCAATGGTAATGAGCATACGGTGCACTTTCCGAAGAAACAATTCAAAGTGAATGGTATTAATGTTATTGAAAAATCTCCGAGAATCACTATTGGAAGTTTTGAAATACCTCTACCTACTGCCAAAAAGAAATATGAAATGCTTATTGTTGGGGAGATTCATATCCCCATTGAGGTAACTTAGTGATTTATGTAAGTTCTTCGGTTTCATGCTAATCGAAAGTGGTTGTTAATAAGACTTGAGCAACCTTATTAATGGATCATTTTTGAGCGGTATGAAGTTGATGAATTTAGTAAGCACTAACTTATGAACCTACTTTTTATTCTTTGTTTTTATTAGTTAAATAAAATAAAATGCCATGTTTTGTCCGTTTTCTGAATTTCCCGTGCAATAAAAAAATGACCAAACAATAAAAGTTCTCAGAATGCCCAGAAAATTTAATATGATTTTTTCTGGATATTTAAGAATTTTTGGTGCAAATAACATCAGAGGGAGGTGCACCAGGTGGGCACAACCCACTTGGGTGCGCCAGGACCCCCAGGCGCGCCTTGGTGGGTTGTGGTCCCCACGTGGGCCCCCCTCACTTATCCCTCCATACCACATCATCACCTACCTCCAGAAAAAAATCTCCATTGTTCTCTCTCTTGTGTTCTTGCTCGCAAACCCATGGATTTCGATCTCTTTGCTTGAAGCTCCGTTTCCATAACTGTTTCGGGGAATTGTTGCTTGGTATGTGACTCCACCGTTTGTCCAATTAGTTTTTGTTCTAGTGGTTTCTATTTTGAATAATGAGCTACTCTTGGTGCTACTATAGATGAGCTTGCATGTTGAATTCTTAGTGTTCTAAGTAGTTTGAATGCTTTCTATGGCCTCTATGTATCCATATGAGTAGTTGGTATCATTGTTGTGAGGTTTTGTTGAGAAAATTTTGTGGGCTAATAAATTTCAGAATTTTGTTCATAGGAAAACCATGAATATCTTTAGGAAGTTTGGCTCTAAGAATAACTCCAAGGGTGTCATTGGGGAGTCATCTGATAGTGATCTCCATCCTCGAAGGTTGGCGGAAGTATGACCGTGTGAAGGCCGCACACCCCGTTCCTGGAAGAGGCTGGAATCCTTCAGGAGTTCATGCAATATGCTGCTAATGCCGGCCTCACCGACTTCATCGCAGATGAGTGAACATCATTGAATCCTCACAAACATCTTTCTTCAAAGTTTTACTTTCCTGCCTAGGAATAATCCTCCTGAAGGGAGCTTTGATTTATATGCCGAAAACCATCAGATACCACTTACTGAATTTTGTAACATATGCATGATCCCTTATGATGGGAGCTTAGCTGAGCCTAGGCCGACAGAGTTTGAGGCCTTTTATCGCACTTCGACAGTGGGAGATGAGAGAGGGGTGTCAGCAATCACTGACGTTGGCTTGCATTTTCCTGCGGTTCATTACTTTGCTCTTTTCATTGCAAAATGCTTGCTTGCTAGGGAGAAGGTGGGTGCGCTTAGCTCATAAGACCTTGTTGTTTTGCGTTGTGCATTAGAGGGCGACAACAGTTATAGCTTGGGAGCTATTGTGGCTCGTCGCCTCCACTTTAATAAATCCAAGGGTAAAGTTCATGGTGGGATTTATGCTACTCGTTTGGCGGCTCACTTCGAGGTTGAGATACGCCCTCATGATTATCCTCTGACCAAGGTTTACCTAGACCGTGCTTCCATGGATCACCACCATTTTACTGATGATAGATCTCTTGTCATTCCTATTCCATATAACCTAGTTTTTAGCATTGAAACTCGTGATATTATTCTGTTGCCTGCACATGCTTTGTTTGATTCTGTTGCCAGAGGCGGATATAGGATCATGCCTGTGGACATCATCGCCTACTGGAACGCTCAGGCTGCTGCAGAGGCAGAAGAGGAGCCTCAGTAGTGGAATCAGTAGATGTCTGCTACTCAGTACCCCTACTACCATCCAGACTTCTGATCGATTACCAAGTTAGGCCAAAAGCCTCATCTTGGGGGAGTACGTGTTTCTCACTGACATTACATTTATGTCCACTTATTCATATTGTCGGTGTTCACACTTCTTCATTGTATGATCCATGTTTAAATTTTATTTTTCTTGCTTTCTTCTTGTGTATTTGAAAAACTTTGGAAAAACCAAAAAAATTAGTTGTAGCTAGTTTACTTTCCATGCATGCTTAGTAGTAAAATTAAAAAGAAAATCCAGAAAGATTTCGTTGTTCTTCTTTTGCTTGTTGGGAGCTTTTCCATGTAAATAGTTTTTCTCGTTTTTTCTTTTCCCTTTTGTTTTGCTTGTTCAAGAAAAACAAAAACTCCAAAAATATTTCAGTGTGTTTCTATGAATTTCCTTTTATTCGAGTTGTACCAAGGAGAATACCACGATGAAAATGTTGAGTGTAGATTCCAGCTTAGTCCATGGCACTCTTGCACTATTATTATTTTCACATCATTCGGTCGTGCAAGTGAAAGGTAATAATGATGATATTCGATGAACTGGTCGTGGCATAGAGAAACTGGTATGAACTCGACTTGTTTTGTTTTTGTAAATATGTTTAACCTAGTATCCATGATTCAGCCCATTATGATTAAACATGTTTGCAATGACAATTAGAGATTATAGTTTCTCAGGCCATGCATAGGGAGTGGATAACGATTTATCTTGGATATCAACATTGCGTTAAAATGATTGTGATGTAGTATGATGATATATGATTATGATGTAGTATGATGATATGGTATCCTCCTCTGAATGTTGGAGTGGCTTGACTTGGCACATGTTCATGCATGTAGTTGAATCAAAACCAACATAGCCTCTATGATATTTATGTTCATGGTGTTCATATCCTACTCATGCTAGTGTCCAATGTTACTTATGCATAATGCATGCTCATGATCGTTGTTGATCTCTAGCTGACCGCTTCTCAATCTAATTGCTAGCCTTCGCCTGTACTAAGTGGGAATTCTGCTTGTACATCAAGAACCTTGAACCCAAAGTTATTCCAAATGAGTCCACCATACCTACCTATATGTGGTATTACCCTGCCTTTCTAAGTAAATTTGCATGTGCCACCTCTAAAAATTCTAAAAAAATATTCGTTTTGTGTGCCTGGATCATTCATGGAACGACAGGAGGTAGTCGGTATCTTCCATGCTAAGCGGGTTATTCTCAGGTCGAGTGTTTACTCACTCGCCATCGCATGAGAAAAGGGCGGTAATAGGGATGCCCAGTCCCAAACTGAAAAATACAAAAAGAGTTAATCGCTCAAATAATAAAAGAAAACTGCCAACGGAGTCAAAACCTTTACTTTTTATCACTTATAAACCGCTACTAGCTTGTTTAGCATGGGAGATATTGATACCTCATAGCCGTGAAGTAAATGAGAAGGGTGCATGCCTCTGAATATCATTTATCTCTATTTTAAAACATGAGCTCTAGCACCTCAGCAAATCACTGCTTCCCTCTGCGAAGGGACTATCTATTTACTTTTATGTTGTGTCATCACCTTCTAAAACAAGCGCTAGAACCTGAGAGCACAGCTGTCATGACTTATGCATTATGTGTAGCTAATGTTGGGTGCATCATGACTAGATCATTTCTACCATGAATTACAATGTTTAGTTGCTGCTTGGACTCTGGAGGTGCTCTGCATTTATGTTTTGTGGTCTGAGAAAGGGCTAGCGAGATACCACTATTGTCATATTATATCATGGTTGTTTTGATAACGTGTTGCCGTTTGAGATGTCTTATTATTGCTCGCTAGCTGATTATGTCATTGACATGAGTTAATATAATCTTTAAGAGTTATTGTCGGCATGGTTAGTTATAATATTGGCTAAAAACCTGGGTGTTGTTTAAGCTTATTTATGCAACAAGAGCAAAAAAGTTCGTAAAAGTTTTTCATTTTTGCTTTCAGTTTATCAACTGAATTGCTTCAGGACAAGCAAAGGTTTAAGCTTGGGGGAGTTGATACGTCTCCAATGTATCTACTTTTCCTAACGCTTTTCCTTTTATTTTGGACTCTAATTTGCATGATTTGAATGAAACTAACCCCAGACTGACGATGTTTTCAGTAGTACTACCATGGTGTTGTTTTTGTGCAGAATAAAAGTGCTCGGAATGGAATGAAACTTTGCGAGGAATTTTCATATAATAAAAGAGAATTTCTGGAGCCAAGACCTACCGAAGGGGGGCACCTGGGTGGGCACAACACGCAAGGGTGCGCCCCCCTCACCAGGCATACCCAGGTGGGTTGTCCCCACTTGGTGGCCCCACAGACCCTGATTCCAACTCCATAAATACCTATTTTCTAGAAAAAAACCAGGGAGAAAGAATCATCACGATCCACGAGACGGTGCCGCCGTCACCTCCTGTTCTTCATCGGCAAGCCAGATCTGGAGTCCGTTTGGGGCTCTAGACAGGGGGATCTTCATTCTTCGTCATCACCAACCCTTCTCCATCGCCAATTCCATGATGCTCCCCACCGGGTGAGTAATTCCTTCGTAGGCTCGCTGGTCGGTGAGGAGTTGGATGATATTCATCATGTAATCGAGTTTGTTTTGTTGGGGCTTGATCCCTAGTATCCACTATGTTCTTAGATTGATGTTGCTATGGCTTTGCCATGCTCAATGATTGTCACTTTTGGCCTGGGTGCCATGATTTCAGATATTAACCGTTTATGTTATCATCATTATATCCATGTTCTAGATCCAATCTTGCAATTTATAGTCACCTACTATGTGTTATGATCCGGCAACCTCGGAGTGACAATAGCCGGGACCACTCCCGGTGATTACCGTAGTTTGAGGAGTTCGTGTATTCACCCTGTGTTAATGCTTTGTTCCAGTTCTCTATTAAAAGGAGGCCTTAATATACCTTAGTTTCCAATATGGACCCCGCTGCCACAGGAGGGTAAGATAAAAGATGGCATGCAAGTTCTTTCCATAAGCACGTATGATTTTTTACGGAATACATGCCTACATTATATTGATGAACTGGAGCTAGTGTCATATCGCCCTAGGTTATATAACTGTCTCATGATGAATATCATCCAACGAATCACCGATCCAATACCAACGAATTTATCCTATATTGTTCTTGCTAAGTTACTACTGCTATCGTTACTGTTGCACTTGTTACAAAACTACTGATATCACTGTTACTGTTACCATTACTACTGCTACTACTATCAAAACTATCATATTACTTTGCTACTAATTACTTGTTGCAGATAATTAATCTCCAGGTTTGGTTGAATTGACAACTCAGCTGCTAATACCTTCAAATATTCTTTGGCTCCCCTTGTGTCGATTCTATAAATTTGGGTTGAATACTCTACCCTCGAAAACTGTTGCGATCCCCTATACTTGTGGGTTATCACACTACAAGATGGTACTTACTATTATACCTTGCCTTTTTTTATTCCGTTGCCCCATTTCCAATATAGAGAAGATATTTGTGCACATCCTTGTTTTCAGGCCTTTCCAAAGAAATTCACTGATGATTACCTCTCAAAGCACCTCTATGGTTAGGAGGCGAGGAAGGTTTTCATAGAACACCCACAGTTCAATATTGAAGTGTTCCTGAAGAGGACGAAGGATGGACGGTCAATCATCCACAAGCACTGGCCTAAAGTTGCAAAGACCTTCAACATCAATGAAGGCTTAATATTCTCCTTCTCCTTCAGCAGTTTTCTAGATGAGATGCATCTGTCCATGTACCGTCTATGATGCTAATTTCAAAAAGTTCTAGATGTTCCATGTTAAACTTGGTGTTGGTGCAGTTGTGTAATGGGGTAGCTGAGTGCTGAAGCTATATGATGTTGTACTCTAATGTATTTCAAGTATGAAATCCTGCTTCCTTAATATGGAAATGAAATATATTCTGTGCTTAATACGAAAGGTCAATTAGATTAATAAATCAGTTATCAATAATAGTGAAATTAGCCTGCTAATTGGGTTTTTATATTGCAAACAGTTATTGAGAAAACACCATGGACGATGACCTCAGGCAACGCACATAGTTTCTAGGAATAAACCGTGTTGGATCAATGAACAATCACACACGACATCCTCTTGAAAATTGTTTGCATTAGGCCACCTTGCGCAAATGATTACCACATAAAAGTGCGTGTGATGGACATCCTTTGCCACATAGTTTCTTCTATGCACCATGTGTGATGCATACAATAACACAAACGATAAAATTTTCAATATCGTGTGCAATGGCAACGCTATCACAAATGATTTAATGGGGAAAATTGTGTGTGATGTACCTACGAACGGAAACGTTTTCCTTGGAGCGATTCTGTGGGATGTATATTCAAACGGAAACGTGTTTCTTGGATTAACTGTGTGGGATGTACATACTAATGGAAACCTATTCCTTGGATTGACTGTGTGGTATGTACATATGAATGAAAACGTTTAGCGGGGACTGACTGTGTGGGATGTACGTACGTCCGGAAATGATTTCCCCTGTAAAATTGCATTTTTCAGCACTATTGTACGTATAACCGTATTTGATACCTCGTCGGTCGCTGTCGGCATTATGGGAACCAGGGTACCCAGAGTTTCCTGCCTACGGCCCACGGCGTGGCTTCGTCGACGTCCTGGTATGGCCCATCTTCCACACCTTCAAGACAAGACCATCGTTAGGAGCCAAGCCTCGCGAGGCAGACAACACCAAGACCTCCGGAGGGAGCGGCCACCCCAGGCTAGCTCCTGAGACGCGGAGATTCCTATGCAGGCACCCACCTCATGATGTTGAGGTGATGCAAGCCATGACGACCATGGCCACACGGGCGCCAGCGGACGCAGAGTAGCAGGTTTCCTCTTGGTTCTAAGGAGGCAAGCGCAGGCGTGGGGTCCTGAGGAATCGCCCAAAGGTTTCCATTCCCATGCAACAAGACCAAGACCACCAGGATGACAGGATGGATGTCATCACTGAGCCCACCATGGCGTCACGACCAGAAGCTTTGCAGGCGAAGACCACCTTTCGTCTGGATAGGATGTACTTCTTGTCTCCCTTCAAAATTGGCCAATGTGGGATCCCTTCCCGCCATCATTTTGGAGGAGGAGGACCAAGGCCACTATAAATATAGGCTGGCCACTACCGTAGAGGGGGGATCGAATCCTCAGCTCACACCCACACAAGAACATGCCTCGTGAGGTTGTTCTTCCTCTTTACTAGTTCATCCTCAGCCCCTCACGAGACTAATCCACCCCAAAGCAGGAGTATTGTCTTACACCGAAGGTGGCCCGAACCTGGGTAAACTGCTACATCCATCTTCTCCCTTGTTCATCAAGCTACACCATGGGGGCGATGAACCGGTTGGCTGGTGAGGTTAAGCTCTTCACACATGCCCCAGAGTTCGAACCTTCCTTTGGGTCCACGGAGCCTGGAATCGTACAGTCGCACACGACCTCATTTTGCCGAGCGTGTGTGCCAGGAGGGCATATCCCCGATGGTTTCTGGGTCGTGTGGGAAGGACACCCCTATCGCAGCCACTCTCTAGGCGACGGTTCAGAACGCCATCGCAGAAAGGGGTTAAAAACTGTTTGTATAGCACCTCGCTGTACCAATGTTGATGGCAAAATTAATTAACCTGTCCCGATGTAGGTCAAAGTGATGCATGCAAGGACGATGACCTCGCGGGCCCACATATGGAAGCGTCACACGTGAGTGTCCTAGGATAACCACCGCCTGCATGCATGTGGCCCAAAGAGGTGGTGTGTGATGTTTGAATAGCCAATGCACAACTTTGATGTGGCACGTGCTTCGGAAACCGAAAAGTACCGACACTGAGTGAGGTGTGTTCACGTTAGGGTACATAGTATATATGCTAGTCCCCTCCCACCTCTTCGACGTGTACTATATACTTCCACCATCACACAAACAAAAAAGAATCAACCTTGCTTGTCAAACTAACCTATATGTCGGTTGTTGGTCGAAGTGATGGACGACGACCTCATGAGCCAACAGAAAGCATCACACGCGAGTGAGTGTCATGTAGGACAACCACCGACTGCATGTGGCCAAAACATGTCTATATGAAATAGTTGTGTAATGTTTTAAATAACGAATTCATGACTTTGATGTGGCACCTACCTCAAAAAACGGCCAACCCATACGATGGCTCACGACTCGTAGTGTACTGCCAGCTCCCCCCATCTAGACGCACACACACACACACACCGCGTATCCACTGCAACTACGATGCATGTTAAATTTTCCTGTGGTGTACATATGTTACCAAAGGAGAGACATTTTAATTTTAAAAAACCCAGACATCATTAAGACATTTTAGTACATTGATGGATTTTCTAGGGGTATAATGTGCAAAAATCAAATTTGAGCTACATGCACAAGTGACAATGGACCTAACTGGATTGGAAAAACACATGTGTCTCACCGGGTGCCTGTTTACTCCCCGTGCAAGAAATTTCAAACATTGAGAATCTTTATTTTTAGAATCTAATACATCCAAAACTTATTTGAATTCTTGAAACTTATCGTGTTGTCATATGGACACCAATACACTGTGGTATTGCACTTTTTAGTCAAATTTGAGAGAAGTTTTGTTGTAACCTTCATATTCTTACAAATGGGAGATTATTAATAATTGAGAACCAATATCGCAAACTTATTATTTATTGGAACCATGGGCGTTAGACTAACAATGGATACGTGCCATGCTTTAGTTAAGCAATAAAGCGACAACATTAATCATCAAAATAGAAAAACAATATACGTGCAGCCACGCGACCCGTGTGCCATGCGAGCAGTCCGCCGCGCGGGCCGACCGGGAGGCGTGCGTGCATGTGTGTGAATTGACGGGAGGCGTGCTCACTGCATAGTGTCATCAGAAGGCATGCGAGTAGTTGTGTGAAATGGCGTTAGTCATGCCAGCAGTCTAGTGCGCAGGCTCACCGGGTGGCGAGCCAGCGGTTTGACAGCCGCCCGCCTCTGTCCCACTACTCCATATTAATGGCGCGCCCGAGCGGCTGCAACCCCCATCCTCACGACACCACAATCCTCTCTCCGTCTGCATCCTCGATGCCGCTCTCAGTCCTCAAAGCCGTCAGTGTATGAGGATGCCGCCAAAGAGCCCCATAGGAGGGAGTGGCCACGCCGGGGCTGTTGAAGCACCGGATCACGGTGTGAAGGTGCAGACAAAGGTTGCCGTCACCGCCGACGAGGTATTGTTGCACATGTACAACGTCGTCATTGTTGTGCTTCCACAGCCAGAGCCGGAGGTCCACACCGACTCCCGAGATGACTTAGGCGACGACTCCGACAACGATGGAGAACCGGTTAGTCATCTATACCTATTTGTGTGTCAAATACATCCTAGGGTTCTCTAGTTACTCCTGCCTTCCCTTTTTGGAATAGAAATCTTATGGTTGTGTTCTCTTAGTCAATGAAATCTGAGTAAGTTTTATTAGATCCGTGTAGTGTATTTATTGTTTGAATGGTACAAATGATAAGTGATTAGTTGGTTCATTTGTGCAAATGATTTCTGCTAATAATCTTACTAGGGTTAGTGTTCGTGCTAATAATTCCTAGCCAAGTCTTGACAATTTATTTGGAATGACCTACATATATGTCTGTGCCATTTTTTCTTCAAGATTGGTCTGTACATTGACGATTGTGCTTAAAAATCAAATCATGATCTCTGGATATGTCTAAAAAATAGCCATAAATTCCTAATCCTACTTTACGACATGTAAACATTGATTAGATGACAAATTTTAGCAACTGCCAAATGTTCGCTAGAGATTAGTTTGCATTCCAAATTTGATGCCACATTTATTTACTATATGTATAGGTGCTATCTGACGATGTCAACATCAAGGATGAAGATGGCCATAGGAGGTACAAGAGGCAAATCCTCAGGGAGCTTTATGCGGGAGTGCATAGAAAGCGTATTAGGACCTGGAACGTGGGCTATCGATGCCCATTTTGCAACCAAAGGCTTCATGAAGCATATCAAAGTGTTTTGGAACATTCAAGAGGACGAGCCGTTGGCTCCTTCAGGCACAAGTATTCTTGCAGGATGGCGCATGCCGTGTACGCTGAGTACTTGGAGAAGCTTCACGATCGTGCCAGCAGATGAGATGAGATGTGGGATTGAACTATGTATGGCTATGTAGTGTCTTAATTATCAATGTGCTTGAGTATGCTTAACGACGGTTGAACTATATATGGTTGAACTATGCTTGTGTACGACTTATTATGTATGTCCGAGTATGTTTAATCTATGTTTACTTATGTCTAAATGTGGGATATGAATGCACACAGTTTGGTTGATGTAATTTTTGAAGGAAATATGCCCTTGAGGCAATAATAAGGTTGTTATTTCATAATTCCTCACTCATGATAAAAGTTTATTATTCAAGCTAGAATTGTATTGATCGAAAACCTTAATACATGTGTGAATACATAGACAAACAAAGTGTCCCTAGTGAGCCTCTACTAGACTAGCTCATTGATCAAAGATGGTTAAGGTTTCCTACCCATTGACATGAGTTGTCATTTGATAACGGGATCACATCATTAGGAGAATGATGTGATGGACAAGACCCATCTATTAGCTTAGTATAATGATTGCTCAGTTTTATTGCTACTGATTTCTTCATATCAAATACATATTCCTTCGACTATGAGATTATGCAACCCCAGGATACTGGAGGAATACCTTGTGTGCTATCAAACGTCATAACATAACTGGGTGATTATAAAGATGCTCTACAGGTATCTATGAAGGTGTTCCCTGAGTTGGCATAGATCGAGATTAGGATTTGTCACTCTGAGTATTGGAGAGGTATCTTTGGGCCCTCTTAATACACATCATAAGCTTGCAAGCAAACGACTAAGGAGTTAGTCACGAGGTGATATATTACGGAACGAGTAAAGAGACTTGCCGGTAACGAGATTGAACTAGCTATGAACATACCGGTGATCGAATCTTCGGTAAGTAACATACCGATAGACATAGGGAATTGTGTATGTTGTCATAACGGCAAAAGATTATGGGCCTTATGGGCCAAGAGGGGAAACACACCAGCCACCAGGGGCTGGTGTGCCCCCCATATGGGCCAAACGAGGGGGAGAAGGAAAGAGAGGAAGAGAAAGGAAATGGGGGGATTCGGCCTCCCCCTTCCCTTTCTCCCGCCTCCTCTTTCCTTCCCCCTCCAGCTAATATGGAAAGTAGGCGCCGGCCATGGGCAGACCCCAAGTAGGATTCGACCTATATATATGGGGGGGGTGCCCCTAGCACACACCAGATCAATTGTTAGCCGTGTGCGGCGGCCCCCTCCATCGTTTACACCCCTGGTCATATTTTCATAGTGCTTAGGTGAACCCCTGCGAGGATCACTTCACCATCACCGTCACCATGCCGTCGTGCTAACGGAACTCATATACTACCTCGACGACTTGCTGGATCAAGAAGGCGAGGGATGTCACTGAGCTGAATGTGTGTAGAACGCGGAGGTGCCGTGTGTTCAGTACTTGATCAGTTGATGTGACAAGAAGTTCAACTACATCAACCATGTTGTGAAACGCTTCTGCTTATGTTCTACGAGGGTACATAGACACACTCTCCCCCTCATTGTTATGCATCTCCATGGATAGATCATTGCGTGTGTGTAGAATTTTTTTGTTTTCCTTGCAACAATTCCCAACAATTTTATTCATATTAGGGTGAATGTTTAGCGAGGGTACAACTTTCAGATTCAACAGACAAACTTGTGAAACATGGTTATTTTCCCAAATGGAAAACATGTGCAATAACTTCCATTTTCCTAGTTACGTCAATCACACACGATTGGCTCTAGCAAATTGTTGCCTCTGAAACTCTTTGTAGGACAGAAAATCCTCACCACTCGATTCAAAAAGGAAAAAAGAAAATCCTTACCACCCAATTAAAAAAGGAAAAAGGAAAACCCTCACCATCCCCACAACACAAAAACCCTCACCCCGCCCGCCACCCCGTCCGGTCCCCATTCACACCTGCACAAGCTCCTCCATGACTCTGCATGGCACCGCTTATCGCCATGACAACCACTTAGCTCAGCGCCTGTCGCCGCCGCCAGGCTGCCGGCAAAACCCGCCACATTTTGCCACTTCCGATTGGCGCTGCCTATCGCCATCGACTTTCCTAACGCTGCTCGTTGTCGACCCAGCTCCGCACGATTAGGGAATCCGCCCTATTGAGGGCTTTTTCTTATGGACAACAAGGTAACTAATTTAATGAGATATTGTCTCATCTCTTATCCCAGTTCATCTGCCTCCTTTAATCACCCGAGCAAAATTGCCATGAATTCATTTTTATTCGAGCTAATTTGAGGGCTTTCTTTCATTCATGGAGTGTACAGTGCATGAACACATCAAGACTTTGCGGCCTCGGACAGACATCCGTGGAGTTCCATCTCACCGTACCAGATGACTTGAGGATGCGCCCGATATGTTCAATCTCACCCTACATTGATTGGCATGGCCTACTTTCCTAAACATATATTATATATTGCTACATTTGGATAAAAGGTGCCACATGCAACATATACGTCAAAGAGGATTTCTTCCCTGTTCTTTCTATATTAGGCAAATTAATGATGTATTGTTCTTTCGATTACTCTCATATTTCCATGTCATCATGGTTACCCTATCTGTTTAATTATAGATTTTTGACCTTTGATTTCAACTGTTGTACAATTGTTTCAATTTCACCCATATTTGCATGTTACCATATTTAACAATCCTAACATTTTCGCCAGCATGTCCCTTGCTATGCAACAACATCTATAGTACACAATCTTCCCTTTACATAAATCAAGATTACAGGGATGTCCTACTAAACACAAACCATGGATTCACAATTATTGCTTCTGTAAGACTTGATGAATGTGGTCACTCCTATTTTGGCACGGGCCTTTGGACAAAGATTTCTATGTTTTATGTACTGAAAGCTGGCACTAAAATTGCACTGCACATAAAAGAGCCTGGTCATGAGATATATGCTAACTTCCTCGACGATATCATCCGTCTAGACTTTGTTCGAAGTAAGTGTTCCTTTCAAGTATCTGCATGCTGACTTACCCAGCAATATCAAAGGAATTGTGTAGTATTGAAGCAACCAAATTTTATTCCATTTTCTTACTTTATTCCTACCTACTAACTTCTAGTTATCAATACACTTTTCTTTTGCCTTGTTTAAACTAAATATTCCCTGCACTCCCACTTCTATTAGGAAGCGCCGCTGACGAGGAGACTCTAGAGGTGGAGCATGGGGCTGCCAACAAGCGGAGGCAGGTCGAGAAAGAACCGCAAGCGACTCCAGCTGGCCTAGACTTGATCAGCAACCTCCCTGATGATATGTTGATAGTCATCATCTCCCTCCTCCCAATCAAATATGGGGCATGAACAACTGTCGTTTCCCGGCGGTGGCGCCCCTATGGCACTCCACCCCTCTCGACTTCATCGTCATCCACATGCTCTGCTGTGGCTATCGCAAAGCTTGGATGCATTCTCCCAGATCCTTGGCAGTCACCATGGCCCAACTAGAGGCCTTAGCATGGGCAAGTTCTGTTCCAACGGCATGGACCGATCCAAGCTTGACGAGTGGTTTCGATCCCCTCCCTAGATCAGCTCGAGGAGTTTAGATTTAATCATGGGCATATGCACTCACTGCGAACTTCCATGCCCTGCTTTGCACCCATGCTGCGCGTCGCCAAGTTCATTAACTGCCATCCCACCTTAATGACGCACCCACTCTTATAATACGATGACTGAAGCACCTCACGCTCGTCGCCGCCTGCCTCCCAAAGCATGACATGGAGCGCTTGCTCCGCGGCTATACTTCACTCGAGTACCTTCGTCTTCAGGCGATCAATGGGTTGAGTAGCTTCCACATCTCCTCCACGACTCTCTGGACTATTTATGTGTGTTGTTGGTGCTGCAACAAGACATCACAAAATGTGTACCACAGTATGGTCATCGAGGACACACCTTCACTTGAGAGATTACTTGTAGTTGATCAAGATGGTCCAACAAGAATCAATGTCATTTTTGCGCCGAAATTGACAGTGGTGGGCTACTCGTGTGACAAATACTCCGAACTTGTTATTGGATCCACATATGTTCAGGTACAACAGTCACCTTCTACCTCTCCTTCTTGAAATTAACATTGTTTCTAATTTTGAAGATGTATGTTCATCTGTTATCCAGAAAATGATTCGGACAAGCTTGACCCTGAATTTGGGCAAAGTGAAGGTCTTGGCACTAGAATCTATCGACCCCAACCTGGACCAAGTTGTCAGTTTCCGGAGATGCTTTCCATGCTTGGAGAAGATATATATCGAGGTGATGTTCCTTTCCTGTTAAATGTTAAACATAAGGTAGTTCAATTTTTGACACCTTTTCCCAAGTTCACAATGACAATGTACTATGATTTCTGAAGGAATTTCGGAAGATTTTAGTACATACATGTTTTCCCACCATATTGGTTGCTTGATCCATATGGTTACAATCCATACGCATTTCTCCTTTGGATACATCTGTAATAGTTTTCTTAAGGAATTTTTCATCCACTCCAACGTCTTGTGAAGAAGGCTACATTTTTCTAGATTGTAATCAAATGCCCGTGTTAATCATGTCAGATCGAAGATGGCACGTTAGTGCATTTTACAAATCCCACAGACCAAATAGGCCTGTAGTAGTGTTCAAAACTACATGTAGGCACTAAGAAGATTTCTTATTTTGAAGATAAGATTAGGCCCGGTGGTGGATAATATGATACAATATAACAATCACATCGAATGCCTAGATCTGGATCTCTCAGAAATTACTTTGAACTCATACAGAGGGACCTTACTAGAGATTATATTAGCCAGGTTCTTTGTTGTTAGAGCAAGGTTGCTGAGGGTAATGAGGTTTGCCCTACATTTATTCTGCAAAAATGAATGGTTTGTTGATCAGCGCCGGCGGCTGCGGCAGAATGGGAAAGGCTCCAAAAAAGATGAATTTCATTTTGGAACTTCAGCTGACAGAGTAATCAGAAGTCCTTGTGTCAACACCATATATGAATTCTTAGTGGCTGATCCCTTTGCAAAAATGATGAGGTTTCGAAACCAGCCTTATGAGTGGTAATATTAGTTTGAACCGCTCTTATATCCATCTTCAGCTGATCAGCGCGCGCGTTTGTAGCTGAATGAGCTGAATTCCATTTCTAATATCAGTTTGAACCTTCTAATATTCAAATTTGAGCCATATAACTCTGGAATTTGAACCTTGTAATATTTTGAGCTTTTGTGGTACAATCGTTCAAATGGCATCATATGCGACTCGTATATTGGTAGTACTATTTGACCTTAATACGCAATGGACTTAGATTTTATTAAGCATTCTCGAATGTGTTTCCCTTGTCGATCTCATCGCAAACGATCTGTATAGCTAACTCGACTGCGATCTTCGACCTTATTGCACACAGTTTGTTTCTTCAACCGTGTGCCCTGTAGAGCGCAGAATTAATTATCGCACTCGAGTGTCCAACATCACCCTTCTGTGTAACTTTTACCTCATCACCCATGGGTAAACTTATGATCGAAGTCATTCGACACACTTTGCTTTTACAAAGCTTTTTGCCAATCAACGCCCACGATTTGCCGTCTTCTAGACGACGCATGGCCAAACTCGCCGGGAGGGAAGCTTGCATGGTAAACTGCGCGGTTGCGCAGGAACAGGCTCACCAATGATACATTTTGCGCCTCTTTGAGCCCACACGTGGTCAAACAAAATGCGTGCGTGTTTCTCAAGCATGCACTGGAATCCTCCGCTATTAACGCGGTAACAAGATGTGACGATTACAGGGCGGCTGATGAGGAAATCAATACCATTGTTACACCCACAGCCCCTGCTGCTATACATACTAGACCAATTACTAGAGCTCGCGCACACCAATTAAATTATCAGGTACTTTCATTTCTTGGTAATGATTCTAATGTTCATGAGAATATGATGCGGCCTAAATTGGATACATTTGTTTTACTTACAAATGAAGGTCCTGTCATGGATAAGAGGGATGAACACTGGATCAAGACCAAGCATGGAGATGATGGCATGCGCAAGGGGATCAAGAACGGAGTTACAAGTGATGATTTCAGGACTTTGGAGCCACCATAAGGAGTGCATGAAGCCTTTGACGAAATATACAAGATGCCACTTCATAAATTTTGTCCAGAGCCTATTCTAGGTGCTGCGTCACCTTATTATTGGGCCAGGCCCATGTATTTTCGAAATACTTAAGTCTAGGCTATTTTTAGAGTCCGTATGTGTGGGGAAACAAGAGTTAGGGTTGGTTTTGGACCCCTCCTCCAAGGGCCACAACCCCCCCCTCTTCCTCCATATATACAGCCCTTAGGGCGTCGTTTAGACTTCGGGTTTTGTTTAGATTAAAAAGTTCACCATAGCTGCAACTTCGCGTACTTTGTTTGTGTTCAACGTCGAGACCAAGATGTCATAGAACCCTACCTTGATCAATAAGGCTTTCATCTTATATTCGCAATATCCAGATTGCAATCTGAGTTTCTTGCTTTTTTGCTCGCAGGAAACTGACCCTCATGGTCAGGTTGATCGTGCTCCGGCGTGGTCAATAACCCCGCGGAAGTTGGTTTAGCGATTGCTAAGGTGCGGCGTCTCGCACGTTCGTAGTCGCATCATCAAGGTGGACTCCCACAGAAAACGATAGCCACCATCTCATCGAAACATCGGTACACCTTCGCCTCTATCAAGTGGTATCAGATTTCTAGGTTGCTCGGTGAGATTTTACAGTTTTTCGTAGTTTAGATCGAGTATGTTCTTCATACCTACAGTCCATGAAAAAGCCACAAAAATATTAGGGTTAGATCATCATATCCGAACCACTCTGAGCCTTTGCATAATCTTTTTAGGGATTTGCATTGTTGAATTTGCGGTTGCATAGTCCTTTAGAGTTTCGATGTCTGTTCACAAGTAGTCACGCCGCCGCTGCAATATCATCATCACCGCTGCGATATACCACCATCATTGTCACCGCTGCCATATACCACCATCATCGTCACCGCTGCCATATACCACCATCATCGTCACCGCTGCCATATACCACCATCGTCATCACTGCTGCCATATACCACCATCGTCATCGCCACTGCCATATACCACATATCCACCGCCATCATGATAATCCGAGTTCACCTCCATCACAGATTCGCCATCAGTCCGTGTTCCACCGTCCTACATATATTCGCCACCAGTCCGAGTTCCACCAGATTCATCTCTGCCACCAGTCCTGGTCCGAGTCTAGTATTTGTTGCTTTGTTTCGAGTTCCAGATCACGCGATACTTCGAGTCATGACCAAGTCTGGAAAATTGTGGCTAGGCAGTTTTTAGACCATTTGTAGACTTTTTTTAAATTTTTTTTGTTGCGGAGCAAAAAAAAGAGGAAAAAACTGCAAAAAAAGTGAAAAATAAAAAATTCAGAGTGTGCTCCTCCCTTGTTTACGTGCAGCGTTGTGATTTTGTTAGTGTTCTAGGCTTGCGTCTCTAGCACAGTCTAGCCTAGGACCAGCACAGTATCATCGTTGAGTGTTTATTCAACTTTGCATCTCTGAATTGATTATTGCTGACCCTTTTTGCTACCACATTATAAGCCTTCCCAGCTCCACATACATCTACGTTGTGCGTTTGACTCTCCGTGGTAATCGCTCTATCCAAGCTTTGAGAGTTTTGACTACGACGGTTGCCAATCACCGCCTGCTGCTGGGTAAGAACTGGTAAGAATTTGAGACTTGCTTGACGGATTTGTGACACCCACCACCACCTCTTGTTAGTAGTCTGTAGGATCGTATTCTTGTGTGTTTCTATTGCTGCTAACCATTGCAGGTTCACAAGCCGACAAGATTGACTGGGAGAACATGACGAATAAGGAGTTGCATGATAAATTTCAGCAAATGATGAGTGGACACGTGCAAGATGTGCTAAACAGATATGAAGAGTCCATGGAGAAGATCTATGGCATGGAGAAGACGTTCAAAACAAAGCTCGTTAACAAGTTTAATGAACTGCTCGCGCGTCTTCCACCACCACCACCGGCTGCACCTAACGCACCTGTACAACAACAACGACTACCTCCACGTCGCGAAACAGCCCTTCGCCGAGCGAGCCGTGTCCCTCTTGCACCTGGCCAAACTATTGCTGCTGCTGTTGATACTGCCGTGGCTCCTGCTTCTGATGTGGAGGATGATGATTATGCGAGAGATTACGAGGATGAGGTTGATCAAAATCAGAACTATGTGCAACCACGAGCACCACAACCACCAGGTCGTCCACGTGCAAATAATGGCAATGGTAGGGCTCTCCCTCAGGTACGAGATCATGAGCATCTCCCTAAACTAAAATTGAATATTCCACCATTTGAGGGTAGATATGTTCCTGATATATACCTTACTTGGGAGTTAGAAACTGAACAACGATTTACATGTTTACAATATCCTAAGGAGAGACGTGTTCCTGCTGCTATTTGCGCTTTCACTAGCTTTGCATGTGTTTGGTGGTCTGAACATTGTAGATTATATCCTATTTCGGCTACTTGGGATGCTTTCAAAACTGATATGTGTACTCGTTGGGTTCCACCATATTATCAACGTGAATTAATTCAAAAATTGCAGCGTTTAAGACAAGGAAAAAATTCTATAGAAGATTATTATCAGGAATTATAAACTGGCATGATTAGATGTGGTATTGTTGAGGAGAATGAAGCTATGCTTGCACGTTTTATGGGTGGATTAAATAGAGAGATTCAGACCATTCTAGATTATACGGAGTATAATAATATCACTCGTTTATTCCATCTTGCTTGTAAAGCTGAACGTGAAGTGCAGGATCAACAGGCATTGGAGCGAACTAACTTTTCTGCTGGTCGATCTTCGTCATGGACACCACGTGCATCCTCTACTTCCACTACACCAGCACCTTCATCAGGTGCCACCTCCAGCCGTGATACAAGAAAGCAGGCACAACAATCACTATCTGCCAAGAGCACACCTACCGGGCCTGCGCAGAGCTGTTCTTCTTCCATGGCATCAACAAGGCACACAAGTGATATTATTTGTCATCATTGTAAGGGAAGAGGACATTTTGTGAGAGAATGCAAATCTCATCATGTGATGATTGCTACTGAGGATGGTGGGTATGAGTCCGCTAGTGACTATGAGGAGGAGACTTTGGCTCTTATTACACATGAAGAACACGGTGGAGATGATTCTGATCATGAGACGCAATACATGGCTGCTGAAGATGCTGACATGTATGAATGTTTAGTTGCTCAGTGTGTTTTGAGTGTGCAGGTTACACAAGCTGAGCAAAATCAGAGGCATAATTTGTTCCATACAAAGGGAGTTGTGAAGGAACGTTTTATTCACGTCATCATAGATGGAGGGAGCTGCAACAACTTGGCTAGCATGGAGAAGGTGGAGAAGCTCTCTCTCACCACAAGACCGCACCCACATCCTTACTACATCCAATGGTTCAACAACAGCGGCAAGGTTAAGGTTACACGTATTGTTCGTGTGCATTTTAGTATCTCTACATATGCTGATTATGTTGATTGTGATGTGGTACCTATGCAAGCATGTTCCTTATTACTTGGTAGACCATGGCAATTTGATAAAAATTATGTACACCATGGTAGAAACAATCAGTATACTCTTATTCATAAGGATAAAAATATTACTTTGCTTCCTCTGACTCCTGATTCCATTTTGAAAGATGATATTAATAGAGCTAATAAAGCAAAACAGGAGAAAAACAAGAGTGAAAATCAGATTGTGGCAAAAGAATTTGAGCAACACATGAAGCCTAATAATAAACCATCTAATGTTGCTTCTGAAATTAAATTGAAAAGTGCATGTTTACTTGCCA
This sequence comes from Triticum urartu, assembly GCF_003073215.2. Lineage (NCBI taxonomy): Eukaryota > Viridiplantae > Streptophyta > Magnoliopsida > Poales > Poaceae > Triticum > Triticum urartu. Next base: position 217,082,441 of record NC_053026.1, read on the forward strand.
CCAAATCTGATATTGATGAACTAGATTTCAGCAAATCTGTTTGCTATGCTTTTGTGTGCAAAGAGGCATTATTTTCATTCGAGGACGTGCCTTCCTCTTTGCCTCCTGTTGTTACTAACATTTTGCAGGAGTTCGCTGACGTATTTCCACAAGACGTGCCACCGGGATTACCACCTATTTGAGGGATTGAGCATCAGATTGACTTAATTCCCGGTGCTTCGCTACCCAACCATGCACCATACCGTACCAATCCAGAGGAGACGAAGGAGATTATGCGTCAAGTCCAGGAGCTGCTCGACAAAGGTTATATTCGCGAATCCCTTAGTCCTTGTGCTGTTCCTATTATTCTAGTGCCGAAAAAGGATGGTACATCGCGTATGTGTGTTGATTGTAGAGGCATTAATAATATTACTATTCATTATCGTCATCCTATTCCTAGGCTAGATGATATGCTTGATGAATTGAGTGGCTCTACAGAATTCTCCAAAGTTGATTTGCGTAGTGGATACCATAAAATTTGTATGAAATTGGGAGATGAATGGAAAATTGCATTTAAAACTAAGTTTGGTTTATATGAGTGGTTAGTCATGCCTTTTGGGTTAACTAATGCACCTAGTACTTTCATGAGGTTAATGAACTAAGTTTTACGTGCTTTCATTGGACAATTTGTGGTAGTCTATTTTGATGATATACTGATTTATAGTAGATCTTTGGAGGAACATTTGGAACATTTATGTGCCTTTTTTATTGCCCTACGTGATGCATGTTTGTTTGGTAACCATGGAAAGTGCACCTTTTGCACCGACCGAGTATCTTTTCTTGGCTATGTTGTTACTCCACAGGGAATTGAAGTTGATAAAGCCAAGATTGAAGCTATTGAGAGTTGTCCGCAGCCCAAAACGGTCACACAAACAGAGGAGTTTCCTTGGCCTCCCTGCTTTCTATAGGCGTTTTGTGAGAGATTTCAGCACCATTGCTGCACCTCTCAACGAGCTTACAAAGAAGGATGTGCCTTTTGGTTGGGGTACCGCACAGGAAGAAGCCTTCACGGTATTGAAAGATAAGTTGACACATGCTCCTTTACTCCAACTTCCTGATTTTAATAAGACTTTTGAGCTTGAATCTGATGCTAGTGGAATTGGATTAGGAGGTGTGTTGTTACAAGATGGCAAACCTGTTGCATACTTTTCTGAAAAATTGAGTGGGCCCAGTCTGAACTATTCTGCTTATGATAAAGAATTATATGCTCTTGTTCGGACCTTAGAAACATGGCAACATTATTTATGGCCCAAGGAATTTGTTATACATTCTGATCATGAATCTTTGAAACACATTAAAAGTCAAGCAAAACTGAACCGTAGACAAGCTAAATCGGTTGAATTCATTGAGACTTTCCCTTATTTCATTAAACACAAGAAGGGTAAAGAAAATGTTATTGCTGATGCATTGTCTCGTCATTATACTATGCTTTCACAACTTGACTTTAAAATATTTGGTTTGGAGACCATCAAGGATCAATATGTGCATGATACTGAATTTAAAGATGTATTGCAGAATTGTAAGTAAGGCAGAACTTGGAACAATTTACTGTTAACGATGGATTTGTGTTTCGTGCTAACAAGCTATGCATTCCAGCTAGCTATGTTCGTCTTTTGTTGTTGAAGGAGGCGCATGGAGGAGGATTAATGGGACACTTTGGCATAAAGAAGACGGAGGATATACTTGCTACACATTTCTTTTGGCCAAAGATGAGACGGGATGTTGAGCATTTTGTTGCTCGCTGCACTACATGTCAAAAAGCTAAGGCACGACTCAATCCTCATGGTTTATATATGCCTTTGCCTGTACCTGGTGTTCCTTGGGAGGATATATCTATGGACTTTGTTTTAGGTTTACCTCGAACAAAGAAGGGGAGGGATAGCATATTTGTTGTCGTGGATAGATTTTCGAAAATGGCACACTTTGTACCATGTCATAAAAGCGATGATGTTGTTAATGTTGCTGATTTGTTCTTTCGTGAAATTATTCGCTTCCATGGTGTGCCAAATACTATTGTTTTAGATCGTGATACTAAATTTCTTAGCCACTTTTGGAGATGTTTATGGGCTAAGTTGGGACTAAATTGCTTTTTAGTACTACTTGTCACCCCAAACTAATGGACAAACTGAAGTAGTCAATAGAACATTGTCTACTATGCTTAGGGTTGTTCTGAAGAATAATAAGAAAATGTGGGAAGAGTGCTTGCCTCATATTGAATTTGCTTATAATCGTTCATTGCATTCTACTACAAAGATATGCCCTTTTGAAATTGTGTATGGTTTCCTACCTCGAGCACCTATTGACTTGTTGCCTCTTCCATCTTCGGAGAAGGTTAATTTTGATGCTAAACAACATGTTGAATTGATTTTAAAAATGCATGAGTTAACTAAGGAAAACATTGAGCGTATGAATGCTAAATATAAACTTGCTGGAGATAAGGGTAGAAAACATGTTGTGTTTGCACCTGGAGATCTTGTTTGGTTAAATTTGCGTAAGGATAAGTTTCCTAATTTGTGCAAATCAAAGCTAATGCCACGTGCTGATGGTCCTTTTAAGGTGTTAGAGAAAATAAATGATAATGCATATAAACTTGAGCTGCCTGCAGAATTTGGGGTTAGTCCCACTTTTAACATTTTAGATTTGAAGCCTTATTTGGGCGAGGAAGATGAGCTTCCGTCGAGGACGACTTCATTACAAGAAGGGGAGGACGATGAGGACATCAATACCATTGTTACACCTACAACCCCTGCTGCTATACATGCTGGGCCAATTACTAGAGCTCGTGCACGCCAATTAAATTATCAGGTACTTTCGTTTCTTGGTAATGATTCTAATGTTCATGAGAATATGATGCTGCCTAAATTGGATACATTTGTTTTGCTTACAAATGAAGGGCCTAGCATGGATAAGAGGGATGAACACTGGAGCAAGACCAAGCATGGAGATGATGGTATGCGCAAGGGGATCAAGACCGGAGTTACAAGTGATGATTTCAGGACTTTGGAGCCACCATAAGGAGTTCATGAAGCCTTGGACGAAATATACAAGATGCCACTTCATAAATTTCGTCCAGAGGCTATTCTAGGTGCTGCGTCACCTTATTATTGGGCCAGGCCCATGTATTTTCGATATACTTAAGTATAGGCTATTTTTAGAGTCCGTATGTGTGGGGAAACAAGAGTTAGGGTTGGTTTCGGACCCCTCCTCCAAGGGCCACGAAATTCCCCCCTCTTCCTCCATATATACAGCCCTTAGGGCATCGTTTAGACTTTGGGTTTTGTTTAGATTAAAAGTTCGCCATAGCTGCAACTTCGCGTACTTTGTTTGTGTTCAACGTCCAGACCAAGACATCACAGAACCCCACCTTGATCAATAAAGCTTTCATCTTATATTCGCAATATCCAGATTGCAATCTCAGTTTCTTGCTTGTTCTTCGTTTGCTCATAGGAAATAGACCCTCATGGTCAGGTTGATCATGCTCCGGCGTGGTCAATAACCCATCGAAAGTTGGTTTAGCGATTGCACATATCATTCCTTGCAACAAGATAGACGATGCTTCACATGTTGCCAATCTCTTTTGTAGGGAAATATTGTGCCTACATGGAGTGCCAAAGACGATCGTCTCGGACCGCGACTTCAAGTTCCTAAGCTACTTTTGGAAGACCCTATGTGCCAAGCTCGGAATCAAGCTACTCTTCTCCATGGTGTATCATCCACAAACCGACGGTCAAACGGAGGTGACCAAGCGCACACTCTCCTCTCTACTTCGCGTGCTCATCAAGAAAAACATCAAGGAGTGGGAGGAGTGTCTACCTATCGCCGAGTTCGCCTACAACCGAGCAAGACCCTCAACAACCGGTAAGTCCCCCTTCGAGGTCGTCTATGGATTCAACCCATTGTCCCCATTGGACATTCTTCCTCTACCACTACAAGAGCGTGTCAATATGGATGCAAGTGCACGTGTGACCCATATCAAGAAGGTGCATGAAGATACAAGGCACACCATCGAGCGCCAAGTACAACGACTTGCGACCAAGCTCAACATCAACTAGCAACCCATGGTATTCGACATTGGTGATCTTGTGTGGCTACACCTTCGCAAAGACCGCTTCCCCACCGGATGCAAGTACAAGCTTCTACCTCGAGCGGACGGACCCTTCAAGGTGCTTGCACGCTACAACAACAACGCTTACAAGATCGACCTCCCGCGTGACAAGTACAACGTGAGCGCCATCTTCAATGTCAAGGACCTCTCGCCCTACCATGGTGATGAAGATTTTGGTATGAGGTCGGATCTTCCCCAAGGGAGGGGAGATGATGCAGAGCATCCCAAGGTCATCCCCATGGACCTACCTATGTCTCCTATGATACCACTTGGACCAATGACAAGATCCCGAGCGAAGGCTATCGAAGATAAGGTGAACTCACTCCTCTCCAAACTACCAGCTTCCATGCATGAGAATTGGCTATTACCTCAAGTGGAAACCCTTTGTGTGATCTAGTGCTTGGAGGAAAGCCTCGGACCAATTACACTCAACGGACAAGACGGTGAGGACGCCAAGTCCATGGGACAAGAAGAAGAACTGCTCGAAGTTCCCAGGCTCCGGACGACCGACGAACCCCGGACGTCCGACGACCTCCAGGCTCCGGACGTCCAGCCCTCTCCGGACGACTGACACTTCCACAACCGAGCCAAAACTATGGACTTCTGAAGCTCTGCAGACGACTGATGCCCCGGACGTCTGACCCCGACCAAACGTCTGACCGAAGACCACCCGAGCCGAATCTACGGACATCCGACAGGCACCGGACGTCCGGACCCTCGCGAGCCTCCAGACGACTGGTGACTCCCGGACGTCCGACGCCTGTGTGCTATTATGTGATGGGCCACAGCCCATGTACCCCTTCTCCCCTCTTTTGCACTAAGACTCTAAATAGACCTCTCCCTCCTCCTAGTTAGAGCAGCATTGGTTTAGCTCATAATAGAGATAGAGCATTGCTCATCCACATCGGATCTACTCCATGAGAGAGACTGCTGCCCCTCTTCGGAGAAGATCCCTTTGGATTCAAGACCCCTTTACGGGAAGAACCTCAAGACCTCCTCACAGAGAAGACTTGCTACATTTGTATCGTCCCTAGTTGACCGTGGATCGTGTGACCTCTTATGTACTCGAGCGTCTAGCATATGTGTGACTATTTCTTGTTGGTTTAGTGTTTCTCTCGTGTTTCCCCTTGTGTTTCCCCTCATGTTTCCCCTCGTGTTCTTCGTGTTCATCGCGGGATCTGCTCCTTTCGTGAAAGATCGGGTGATTAGGGTTCTACCCTACATCACTCCCATATCGGGTCCCGTGCACTTGTCAGCAAGGTTTGTCATCAAGGTTTCTATTGGCCGATAGCCCTTCAAGACAGAGTGGTTGTGGTAACAAGTTGGAAGCATGCCAGTTCCACGGCAATAACATTCATCAGCTAGCTCAAGCTCTTCAGACAATCCCTCTCTCCTAGCCCTTCTCAGTATGGGGGTTCGACATCCTTGGCCCTTTTCCCCTTACCATTGGGGGCTTTGAGTACTTGTACATGGCGATCGACAATGAGGGACTCCTGGATTAGGGGGTATCCGGACAGCCGGACTATATCCTTAGGTCGGACTGTTGGACTATGAAGATACAAGATTGAAGACTTCGTCCCGTGTCCGGATGGGACTCTCCTTGGCGTGGAAGGCAAGCTTGGCAGTACAGATATGTAGATCTCCTTCCTTGTAACCGACTCTGTGTAACCCTAGCCCCCTCCCGGTGTTTATATAAACCAGAGGGTTTAGTCCGTAGGACCAACAACAACAATCATACCATAGGCTAGCTTCTAGGGTTTAGCCTCTTCGATCTCGTGGTAGATCAACTCTTGTAATACTCATATTGTCAAGATCAATCAAGCAGGAGTTGGGTTTTACCTCCATCGAGAGGGCCCGAACCTGGGTAAAAACATCGTGTCCCCCTTCTCCTGTTACCATCTGCCTAGACGCACAGTTCGGGACCCCCTACCCGAGATCCGCCGGTTTTGACACCGACATTGGTGCTTTCATTGAGAGTTCCTCTGTGTCGTCATCGTTAGGCTGGATGGCTCCTTCAATCATCGATAGCGATGTAGTCCGGGGTGGGACTTTTCTCCTCGGACAGATCTTTGTATCCGGTGGCTCCGCACTGCGGGCCAACTCGCTTGGCCATCTGGAGCAGATCAAGAGTTACGCCCCTGGCCACCAGGTCAGGTTTGGAAGCTTAAAATACACGGCCGACATCCGCGGAGACTTGATCTTCGACGGATTCGAGCCCCTGCCGAGTGCGTCACACGGTCACGATGAGCATGATTTAGCTCTACCATCGTACAGCATTCAGGAGACCGCACCAGCAACCGCTCCGACCCTCAATTCGGAGCGAATTGTGCCATCCATGGACGGGTAGATAGACCCCGCCACGGAGGCCACATTCTCAGCGGCGATCGAGCTGAGTATCGACCTTACCCTTCACGGGAGCCGTGACACCGAACTGCCGGATTCTTCCCTGGCCACGGACTCCGAACCGCCTGCGCCCGTGCCTATCGAATCCAATTGGGCACCGATCATGGAGTTCACCTCCGCGGATATCCTTCAGCACTCGCCCTTTGGCGACATACTGAACTCATTAAGGTCTCTCTCCTAGTCAAGAGAGTCCTGGCCAAACTATGGCTGGCCATATCGGGATGCGGACGATGAAGAAATTCGCCGCCCACCCACCACCCACTTAGTAGCCACTGTCGACGATTTGACCGACATGCTCGCCTTCGACTCCGAAGACATCGAAGGTATGGACGACGATGCAGGAGACGAACAGGAGCCACTACCCACAGGGCACTGGACGCCCAATTCATCATATGATGTATACACGGTGGACACACCCAAAGAAAATGACGACGAGGAACGGAAGGACGCAGCGAAGGATCGTTCCCTCGAGAAGCAGGCAAAGCGGTGGCGTAAGCGCCGCTCCAAACCCCGCCTCGGCAGAAACGGCGATCATATAGACCCAGCAATAGAGCAGGGTGAGCCAGCGGACGACAAACATGGCATTGAACCACCGTCCGACCACGGCAACATGGAGAATCAAACTGAACAACCCGACTCCGACGAAGATAACAGTCCGGATGACATCACACCAGACAGGCACCCGGAGCAACAGAATACCCATCAAAGGCTTGTTGCCACTGCGAGGAGTCTGAAAAAGCAGAAGCAAAGGCTCAGGGCTGCACAAGACACACTCAGAATTAGATGGAGTGAAGTACTCAACACTGCAGCAAAGTACGGTTGTAGTCGCCACACAAAGAGCTACCCGAAGCAAAAGCGGCTACCTGAATTCGATGAGGAGGCCTTAGATCCCCGCAATCAAAAAACAAAATAGCCGTCCGGTCGGATAGACGACCTCGTGGCCAACATAGAGCGGCAAACGACGCCGCACACAAGCCAGTACGCGATACACATGAGGGCTCCCATCAAAAGGACGGCGCAACCAGATCCATCTATGGGGCAAGCAAGCGCGCTCCAGCACGCAATGCAACACAACAAAAATCCGAACACCACGGTACACCCAAATACAGGGGTGCCGCACACCCCCTATGTTTCACCGATGAGGTGCTGGACCATGAATTTCTAGAGGGATTCAAACCTGTAAACATAGAGGCGTACAACGGAACGACAGACCCTGGGGTCTGGATTGAGGACTACATCCTCCATATCCACATGGCTCAAGGAGACGATCTCCACGCCATCAAGTACTTACCCCTCAAGCTCAAAGGGCCAGCTCGGCACTGGCTTAAAAGCCTCCCTGAAAACTCCATTGGAAGCTGGGAAGAGCTCAAAGACGCTTTTTGGGCAAATTTTTGAAGGGACCTATGTCCGACCACCGGATGCAGACGATTTAAGTCATATAACTCAACAGCTCGGAGAGTCAGCACAAAAGCATTGGAACAGGTTTCTCACTAAAAAGAACCAAATAGTCGACTGTCTGGACACCGAAGCCTTAGCAGCTTTCAAGCACAGCATTCGAGACGAATGGCTTGCCAGACACCTCGGCCAAGAAAAGCCGAGAACAATGGCAGCATTAACAAGCCTCATGACCCGCTCGCTTTTGCGCGGGCGAGGACAGCTGGTTAGCCCGATGCAGTACCAGCGACCCAAGTACATCCGAAGTCAGGGACGGAAACGGGAAGCCATGACGCAGCAAAAACTAGCACCGGAATAAAGAAGACAGCCCGAAGAGCACGGCGGTAAACGCAAGATTTAGAAGCTCTCGGCCAGGTCAGCAAAAGCTGCCCTCCAAAGGCAACAGAGACGAATTGTCCAGCCTGAACAAGATTCTAGACAAACTATGTCAGATCCACAGCACCCCCGATAAACCTGCAAATCATACCCATAGAGAATGTTTGGTCTTCAAGCAGTCCGGCAAACTCAACGTCAAACACAAGGGGCAGGATACACCAAGCGAAGACGAGGACGAGCCTCGCAAGGAAAGCACTGGGGAACAGAAGAAATTCCCACCAGAAGTCAAAACAGTAAACGTGTTACACGTGATGAAGGGGAGAAACAAAGCGACACTCCTAGAGACACATGCCCCAGCGCCTATCACCGCAGAGTTCTGCCACTGGTCGTCCAAACCGATCACCTTTGACCATCGGGATTACTCGGCAAGTATCCGACATGCAGGATGGGCTGCCTTGGTGTTAGACCCAATAATTGACGGATACCACTTCACACGAGTCCTGATGGATGGCGGCAGTAGTTTAAACCTGATATATCAGGACATAGTTCGCAAAATGGGGATAGACCCAACAAAAAGCAGCCATAGCAATACTACCTTTAAAGGAGTAACCCCAGGCCCAGAAGCCCATTGTACGGGCTCCCTGCTACTAGAGGTTATATTCGGCTTTCCCGATAACTTCCGTAGCGAAATGTTAAACTTCCACACCGCTCCGTTCCAAAGTGGCTATCAAGCACTACTCGGACGCGAAGCTTTCGCTCACTTTAACGCAATACCACATTATGCTTATCTCATACTTAAGATGCCCGGTCCACGTGGCATCATTACAGTAAATGGAAATATTGAGCGCTCCTTGCGCATGGAAGACCATGCGACTGCCTTGGTAGCCGCACACTAGACGGCCTCACCAACTAGAGCATCTGATAGGTCGTTAAGACCACAGACGCGGTTAGACGAATCCGGTGTAGCTATATATAATTGGTATAGGTTTGATGGCTATACCCCTACAACAATACAAGGGGCTCAACGCGTGTGAACAAGTGACAATTAGGCTCAACTTTACTCATCTGGAACTATACATGGTTTATTTAGTATAACCTACCTTCTGCACGACAACTTTTCAACTAAGTTCCTCTCTTTTTCAGATGACCATCGTGCTACACCTGTCCAGGATACATCACAATGGAGACACAGGTGCAGACGTGCAGCAGGGACCCGTTCCAAGGATTCTTTTTAGATTAAGACCCTGCGTAAACCTTTTTTTACTGTCTCTTGTTGATACACATCCCCCGGATTCTCAGTACAACTGAGAAGGATGCTGACGTATTGGCATGTGGCCACGTCAGAATATTGCACGTACCTGGACACCAGGGGCTTATTACAAAGGGCACTGTTTAGCCCAGTTTACATCATAAAGACCGAATACCTTAGGGAGTGTTCGGCGTTGCAAGTTTGGCCTTATATGCACCAGCTCCGAATCATGTCTTTGGTCACATGTTCGGTTTGCCCGGCTCCTGTGTTTTTCTGCCTTACGTTCCGCTCTATCGGCTAGGGCGGCACCAGGAGAACAACTGCGATTGTGCCCTGGTTCATCCGGACAAGCACCTCAGTAGAGAATGTCGAAAACTGACTGTCATGATATAGCGTGAGACTGGTCAACCACTCATGACCTAGCGGAATCTTCGGGATTCCTCCGCCTTAACGAAGGGCCGTTTCCCGGCCAGGCATGTACGCGCCCCGAATTCGGATGAGCGCGGAGCCACCAGGGGCTATATAGTAGCCCCGCTGTCAAACTCCTCTGGCTAAGTGAAAGTGTTAAAGCCTTATAGTCCGATTGTCTAGTTCGCTGCGCTATCACCTCCTTAATGGACCAAGACGTTGGATCAAGTGTGAACATGCGTCTTCTGCGAGCACCCCTGCATTATATGCATGGGGGCTGAAGCCGATGACTGCCATCTTTCAGGTTATATACATATATACATAAACGGTCGCACAGGAGGCATCATACTACTTTTGGGAAAAAGTATAAAAACAGCCTTGATAAACTCAATAAAACATTGTTTTACAATAGGAACACATGTCATTAGAACATAATATTCTTCGAGCATTGCGCTTCTATCGAACAAGCGCCCTCAAGAACTTCTCGAAAGTAGTGCTCGGCAGGTACTCGGCTCTAGTCCGAATCTTGGGCTGCAATGGCGGTGGCCTCCATCTCCGCCCAGTATGTCTTCACACGGGCAAGGGCCATCCGCGCACCCTCTACGCACGCTGACCTCTTCATCGCGTTGATGTGCGGCACCGCACCAAGGAACTGCTACACCAAACTAAAATAATTGTTCAGCTTTGGCCTTTCCGGCCACAGATGATCCACAACAGACCTCATGGCGAGTCCGGACAATCTATTCAGCTTGGCCCATTCGGCCAACTGATCAGCCAATGGAAGCGGATGCTCTGGAACGTTAAATTGTGACCAGAACAACTTTTCCACTTCGTGATCTTTTTGATCTCGGAAGTATTCGGCCGCATCGGCAGCACTCGCCGCTAAGTCCAGATATGCATCCGCAGAACTCCACAGCCAGTCCAAAGGGGCGTACCGAGGATCTCCAATCTTCATCCACAGCATAAAGGGCTTCCCAGCCGTGATATCCCTGGCTTGACGCAGCTCCTCCTTCATCGCTCTCATTGCAGAGTGGGTGTCTTTGGTCACCATCGTGTCCTTCTCCAGGTCTGTCCTCTTCGCTCGATCTTCCTTTTCAAGAAGCTCGTAACGGTCAGCGGCGTTCTTCAATACCACAGCCATCCTGGCTATTTCCTCCTTGCTTTGGTAGTGAGCAGCATGTTCGGCTTTCAGCTCCTTGATTGTCTTTAGGGCAGCCGCATCGCTTTTCCTGGCTTGTTCTTTGGCTCGGGCAAGTTCCGCCCGAAGGTTCTCCACGACCGCAGCTTCATCTGCATTCACACACATGTTATCGATACTGGCATCATGCTCCTCTTCCCATGTGTCACTGGAGGAATCACATACCATGTGCCTCGTCAAGCCGCTTGTTGACAGGTACGATGTCGGCGTCTGCCACGTCAAGCTGCCGCTTTAGCTCGGCAAACTCACGAGTTCGGTTGGCCATCGGACCCTCCGCCACCTGCATATTAAGGCGGCACGATTATTCTTGGGACTATGATCCTCTGTGCGCTGTCGTCTTCGACAGCACCCAGAGTCTCAGGGGCTACTATCTACACAGGGCACATCTAAAAATGTGCGGTACTATCAAAAATGTACATCATTTTGCGTACCTCAAAACCCGTCAGTAGACTCATAACGGCTTCATGCAACCCGCTTTCGGTGGACGAAATCCTTTCAATCATCGTACCCATCAATGTGCGGTGCTCTTCTGAGATAGCCGCTTGCTCTAGCAGATCCCTCAGTACATCCGACCGTACACCAGATGGTGCCGGACTCTTTCGATTGCCCTTTTCAAGAGACGGATACTGAGGACTTCGGGTGGCCATAGGATTACCTTCTGGCCTTGCCGGATCAGGAGAAATCCTCTGCGACGACACCTCGGGGTCGCCCGCCTCATGAGGCGGTATGGTAGGGGGAGGCATCTCGCTCTCCATCATCTCTGGAAGAAGATCCCCTGAAGACGAGCTCTGCTGAGAAGGGCTAAGATCCGAACTTCAAGATAAATGCTTCGGTTATTTTCCTCAGAAGTAAGGCGAGATATTTTCATTATTAAGTACCCTTTTACTTACAGCTCGGTGGAGGGCTGATCCCCTTGAGGGCATAGTGCGGCCGGTGTATCCCCCAGGGCAGGACCCTCCGGCGAAGATTTCTTCCCCCGTTTGGAGATCGTGGTCTCTGGGTCCTCAGAGGCGTTCCTCTTCCTTCCCCAGGGAAAGGAAGTTTCAGTTCCTCCTCCCCGGTTAACCTACTTCGCTGAGGCGCTAGCCTCCTTGTCCCCCCCTTTATCTTCTCCTGAGGGTGCTTCGTAAGGCGCGATCTCCAGGATCCTGGTTAGCACGGGATTTGGTGATGTCTCAGGGAGGGGGGCCGGACACCTGATCAACTTTTCCTTCACTATCCGATCCTGGTCAAAGAGCGGCTTTTTTAGGGCGACGTTGCGATAAACAAACGGACAGTGTGTTCGGATGCGGGGCTACTTACTTGGGTATCTGGGCGATTGCAGCTCAGACCTGCATCCTCAGTGATGTCCGGACACATTATTTATGGTCCGAAGAACAATTTGTACATCTCCTTGGCCGTCATGCCAAGGAAGTGTTGAATAGCTCGCGGTCCTTCCGGGTTGAATTCCCACATGCGAAGGGGTCGGCGTTTGCAAGGCTGGACTCGACGAACTAGCATAACTTGCACTACCATCACATAACTGAAATCTCTCTCAAAGAGATCTCGGATACGGCTTTGCAGTATTGGCACGTCCTTGGCTGGACCCCAGCTCAGCCCCCTGCTGATCCATGATGTCAGTTGTGGTGGGGGGCCTGAGCGAAAGGTGGGGGCAGCTACCCACTTGGCACTTCGGGGAGCTGTGATGTAGAACCACTCCCGCTGCCACAATCCGGACACCTCTGGGAAGCTGCCCTCACGCCATGGAGCATCAGCAATTTTGCTTATTAAAGCGACTCTGCACGCTGCGTGCTGCCCCTTGATCATCTTCGGCTTCACATCGAAGGTCTTGAGCCACAGGCCGAAGTGAGGGGTAATGCAGAGGAAGGCCTCACATACTACAATAAATGATGAAATGTGAAGAAGGGAATCCGGGGCCAGATCGTGAAAATCTAGCCCATAATAGAACATAAGACCCCTAACAAAGGGATCCAGAGTGAGGCCTAGTCCTCGGAGGAAGTGGGAGACGAACACGACGCTCTCGTTGGGTTCGGGAGTAGGGACGACCTGCCCTCCGGCGGGCAGCCGATGCCAAATTTCGGCGGTCAGATATCTGAAGGCATCCACCGACCTTGAAGGTTGGATCCGGACATAGTTGAAGGTTCGAAGCACCTGACCTGAGTTTTGGGTGTTAGAACTCGAGGCGGGGAAAGGATTTGATTGAGCACGAGAGGGAGAAAAGAAAAAGCCTTGTCCCCTTTATAAAGAGGGTGAATATCAAGCGTCCTCCTCGTGGCCGTTTGGGACTTGCCTAAGATTAGGAGTCCTACCAATAGGCACGGTTGGGTTACCCACATCCGTATTAATGAGAATCCCGTAATAAAGGTGACATGATCTCTGCTTCGACAAGACGTGCCAAGGAAACCGCCTCGTGAAACACGCTGAGATTGGTTATGAAAAACGATTCGAATAAAGACCTGGCTGTGGTGTGATGTCACACTACGGGGTACGTCAGCAGATTAGATTTCTGGAAATATTATTCTCTCTACGGTGGTATGTGGAACTTGTTTTGCAGATCTGGACATGATCCTCATGTTCAAAATCTTCTATGAAGTATTCGGAGGAGGAACCCGCCTTGCAATGAAGAAGACAATCTGCGCGCCGGACTCATCATCATTGAAGCCAGGTTCAGGGGCTAATGAGGGACTCCTGGATTAGGGGGTATCCGGACAGCCGGACTATATCCTTTGGCCGGACTATTGGACTATGAAGATACAAGATTGAAGACTCCGTCCCGTGTCCGAATGGGACTCTCCTTGGCGTGGAAGGTAAGCTTGGCAGTACGGATATGTAGATCTCCTTCCTTGTAGCCGACTCTATGTAACCCTAGCCCCCTCTGGTGTCTATATAAACCGGAGGGTTTAGTCCATAGGACCGACAACAACAATCATACCATAGGCTAGCTTCTAGGGTTTAGCCTCTTCGATCTCGTGGTAGATCAACTCTTGTAATACTCATATCATCAAGATCAATCAAGCAGGAGTAGGGTTTTACCTCCATCGAGAGGGCCCGAAGCTGGGTAAAAAATCGTGTCCCCCGTCTCCTGTTACCATCCGCCTAGACGCATAGTTCGGGACCCCCTACCCGAGATCCGCCGGTTTTGACACCGACAGACAACTTCACAAAGTGGCCCGAGGTAGAGCCAGTGAGAAAGGTAACAACATAGTCTGCCGCCAAGTTCTTCAAAGGACTAGTTTGCCATTTTGGTTTGCCCAGGGGGGTGATCACCAATAATGACACATCGTACACGAGTCACGCCTTCATGCAATGTTGTCAAGGCCTTGGTAGCAAAATATGTTTTGCTTTAGTTGCTCACCCGAGGAGCAATGATTAGGTCGAGAGGGAAAACATAGAAGTGATGCAAGGGCTCAAGACGAGAACATTTGGTAGGCTACACAATTGTGGAAGGGGCTGGATTAACGAGTTGCCGACGATTGTTTTTTCACTTAGGAGGACACCAAGTTGAGCCACCGGCGAGACACCCTTCTCCTTGGTATATGGTGCCGAAGAAGTGCTCGCCACCGAACTCACATATGGGTCACCTCGAGGAAGAACGTCTCCGAGCTGCTGTTTGTTTAGCATGCTACCAAGAAGCTTTACACCACTATCATAGCCGCAAAGTGCATTCCGGAGCTTTGAAGAAGGTGACCTTGTTCTTCTTCAGATTCAAGCAGCGAAGGGATCAAACAAATTTATAAGAAAGTGGGATGGCCCTTACCAGGTAGGACGAGTCACCAGACCTGACGCAGTCTGTCTGGAGACCAAAGATGGCACTCCGGTACGCAACTCATCGAATATTGAGCATCTTTGCAAGTTCTACCTTTAAGGCGCGGTTATCGGGCATCTCGGCACCCTCTTTTGTTTGATTTTATCAGCAAGACATGTAATCCTTTGTACAACACCAGGCACAGACCCTGTGCGTAGTAAAATAAAGTTAAGTGTTCCATAGCCCTTTGTCAGATATACATATGTGTTTGTATGTGCTATATGTAGGGTTGTGTTACATTTTGCCTTGCATGATATGCTTAACAAACCGTCAAGGTTTCTAGCCTCCTCTTTTCTCTTCTTCCTTTTTCTCAAAGGACAGAAGGGTTCCTCGCGTGCAAATTTCCCAAGGGGGCTGGGTGACGGTATGGACACCACAAGTGACGTTCAAGTTATCATCTTACAACAAAAAGTACAACGAAGAAAAATCTTAGTTGAAAAACTTTGAAACAAATTCTTTTTGTAGTTGCAGTTATCCCTTGAACGGTTTTGGCCTTTGTATGAGAAACCTGCACGCTAATGAACCTTGTTGCGAACATATGCTCTCTTACTTTGTTTCGAGTCTACTCAACAACTTAAGTAGCTGTGTTGTGACCGTGAAGTGTGACCTTGCCGGCAGCGGCACTTTCGGCAGGCTGCTAAGGACCCGTTTCTCTAGCGCTTGCGACAAGAGTGTGCTCAACAGCAAGTCTCTGGCAAGTGTAAGGTATGAAAATCATGGGAAGACATAATAAGAGAAGGGAGGTAGCACACATCCATCCATCAGACAGCCAGTTATATTACATCAGAATCCAAATGCAATTCTAACTTAAGATAGTTCTGTTACATGAACTGCACTTGCAACCAAATGGAACGAGGAGAGAGCTAGTTCCTATGCCAGCCCTCAGTCCTGGGGATTTCAGTGACCTTTTGGCAAATGGCATGACAAGCTCTTTGGTAGCCTTGGTGTCCACTCCCTACGGCAGGCTCTTGAAGGCCTTGGAGATGTCGATGCCGGGATTCAGGTACACAAGTTCGACGAATACCTTGAAGATGACATCTCGGCAAAGCCTACGGGACTTGGTGGCAAGGTGTCCGGTTCGTGCTTCCTGCTGCTTTTCCAATGCCTCTACTAGACTTTCGAAGAATATATTGAGCCTGGTGTTGGAGGTGTCCCATTCAGTGATGGATAAGTGAAATTCTGGCAAGCCCATGGCGGATAACTATGCGATGAGGTTTTCCTGGTCACCACAAGACACTCAGTCATTTTTTAGCCGCCTTTGGGCTCGTTGAAGAGTCTACGGTGCTCTTAGGGAAGACCTTGTCATTTTCGAGATCCTTCGACAAGACCTTCCCATGCTCCTTGGCACCTTCGAGAGATTATTCCAAGTTGGTCAGCCTTAGCTTATGGCCATCAATGACGCCATTGGCCTTACCGAGCTCTTGGTTCTTGACAGATATTGAGGTTTGCAGCTCCACCAAGGCGTGAGCTATCTTTTCTCTATCTGCCTTGAGCGTCAGGATCTCCTTGTTAATGGTGGCAAAATCCTCCTCCAGTTTCTTCACCTTGCCCTCTAGTTCATTCTTAGCCACCTCTGCGGCTTCAGCAACATTTATGGCTTATTGGATCTTTCCAACATGGTTCGTAGCTTGAGCTTTGATTGCCTCTTTGTCCTTCCACGTGAGCTCCTGGGACTTCTGCATAAGGAGGGCTTGGACCTCTTTGTCCTTGCCATGTAGTTTGGCGGTAAGCGCCTCTCACGAGTGGCAAACTCTGCTTCATGAGCGTCGAGACAAATCTTGCGCCCTTTTAGCTTGGCATCTTATACCGCTATCGTTTGTGCGGCTTCCTCATGTGCCTTGTCGGCCTCAGCCTTCTCCAAGATAAGCTTGTCCACTCAATGGCGAGCTGACTTCGGTGGTCCTTCAAGTCTTGGAGCCTTTTAGCATACTAAATCCACGTCTCCTCCACACACTTCTTCAACTCCACTTCTTCCATGCCGATGACGGCTGCCTTGGAGTCCAAGCTCTTCGTTCGGTTATGGTAGTGTGCTTTGAGTTTCTTGAATTGTCGCTCATGGCCTTGAGGAGCTATTGTTCTTTGGATCCACTACTCATGGCACGCGGTTCATCAATAACCTCGAGTCCATCCGCTGTGGTGACCTCGTCATCAAAAGCTTCTCCTTTGGTGGGCGCATTGATGCATGACGTCCTAGGAATGCTGATGAATAAGTTGTCGCCAATCTTCAAGTACCTGCTTGATGGTGGTGTTTCAGATGTCGAAGGCTGGTCATCAACAACTGCCTTGCCAGCAGTAACCATCGGACAAGTCAGCTCTTGGTGCTCCTGGGGCAGAAATGTCGCTAGTGGCCTCGACAATCTTGTTGTTGCCCTCCTCTGTGGCATCATTGGCGGCCCCCTCATCAGCAGCTTTGGCAGCCTCGTCAGATGTGATTTTGCTAGCCTCACTAGTAGCGTCCTTAGTGATCCCCTCAATGGTGGGGTCTATGTCCATGTCATCAGTTGAGGGAGGATCCGAGAAGAAGGAGAAGGGAAGGAATCAAACCCAAGTCAAGTTCAAGAAAACAAAAATTATTAAGGAATGGGACTGCTTGATGGAAATGACCTAATGGACTATGTTTGTTGAGGAGGGAAAACTTCCCCTCCGACAACTTCAGTTGTCGTCGCCTGGTAGCTGGCAGACCCACTTGCTGACATATCATTAGTGCGGATAGGCTCATTGGTGGAGCTCCTTTCTAGAAAGTTACATTCCACTACAATGGTAGATGGCGGCGTCATGACAGAATCCGCCTCCGTGCGTTCTCCTTCTTTGTGCGCTCTTCCCCTGTGCCCTCGGTGATGTTAGCAATGACAACCTCAACGTCAGCACTCACCAAAGGAAAGGAGCTAGTGGCATCATGCTAGGGGATGCGTTGGGGGCTGATGATAACCATGTCTGTGTCGGGCGGCAAGCTTGTCATCGGCTAATCGCCCACCATGGTCCTCGCCTTCTTTGCCTTGCTTTGCGCCAAGGTTAGGTCGTCATTGTCAAATCGGGGCAAGGTGGAGCAAATCAGATCAACAAAACTAGTGTATCAAGAATTGATAGAAGTAGCTGGCACGTACTCTTCATCCTCCTTCTCATCACTAAGGAAAGAGGGGTCATATTCGCCCTTGTGTCCAGTACCAGAGGCACGAGGTGGGATGGGAGTCCTAACTCACTTGGTTGCCGGAGGTGCGGACGGCTGAGACGACCTAGCTACTCCCACAGTTAACGCCGTTGGCTGCCCCAAAGGGGCGCACCACATTTGTTGTTGCCGAGAAGGTTGGCGTTGCGATCCTTGTTGCCCGGTAGCCTTGGCGGCCGCACCCTTGTCTGCTACGTCATCACCTGAAGAAAAATGGTGGACTAGATCCCTGGAAGCAACTGTAGGGATGGTGCGGGTTCTCCTTTTCGGAGCAGGAGGAATAGGGGGCTCCCTATAAATCTTCTCCTTGGCAGTTTCTTTGCGTTGGTCTCTGGCAAGACTTTCTGGCAACTCGTCTACTGGTTCATCTCAAGCCTATTCATCTATATCGGCCGCCATCAAACCAAGTTCGATGACACATTACGGCCATCCTTGCTTCCGCCGCCCTACTCGCAATGTATGCCAGCTCTTCCTTGAGGATGTTGCGAATAAGGTCCGTCTCCTCCCTGATGGCTTTCTTCACCAGGATGTCAAACCATCCTCTCACCGCGTGTTCGGGCGTTTCTTCCCAAGATCCGGTGATGCCTTGGGCATTGCAATCAGGCATAATTGCAATGATGGCATCCTTGGCAAAATTGTTGCATAGACGCAGTATGTTTGCCGGCAACTTGAACCTACCGATGTTGCGAAAGAGCTGGTGGTAGTGGACTCTGTGTTGCATCACCAACAAGTTAGTGCCAAGCCCAGCGCTCACTAGCATGATATCTGCTGCGTTCTTGTAATCCCAAGCTGGCCTTCCTTTGCCTTAAGGGGGGCAACGGGGCGGCGGAGGAAGCGTTCTCCTACCATTTCGATGGTGAGGCTAGCAGCCCAGAGGTGAAGGATGTGAGTCGTGGATATGGAGAGCTTCTTGTCGTTTACATCAAGAGAGCCCCAATCCCCACCACGCTCTACCATCTTCATCCTCGGCCAGCAGAAATTTGGGAACTCGGCATCTTTTATCCAGCACCATTCTGCTCAGCATTCATCCCATTCCAGATGTAGTTACCCGTCAAGGGAAGACTCCTTGGCACGGGCACTAGGTATCCAGGTGATGCCGCCGAAAGGGAATTCTGCTTCGATGTGGGAAACCAAGTAGTTATAGAACAGGGCAACATTGGGCACCACTCCAATGAAGTTCTCGCACATTTGCGCAAGAACAGACATACATTCCATGGCGTTTGACATGAAGTCGAGGAGATGGAACCCATATCTGTACATGATCTCAACGAAAAAACAGAGAAGGAGGGACAAGCCCGCAATAGAAGTATGCGGTGAAAAAAGTGTACTAGTCTCCGTTGGTTTTGGCAGAGCCGAGGATGGGCCACTGTCTCCCTCCCCCACATGATCGCATACCGCTCAACATGATCCTCCTTCTTAAGCACCGGCGCGAGGACGATATTCTTCCTCCATAGTGCCGCCATTTCCTCCTTCCTCTCCTCAACTTCCGGGTCGGCTAGCTTTTTGGACTTGCCCTAGCCTCTTTTTTGGGAACCATTTGGATACTAAGGAAGTGGATTTGGTGGGAGAGGAATAGCATGGCGGAGAAGTGGCCAAAAGGAGTAGAGTGCTTTGTTCTTGTGCAAGGAAGAAGATGAAGGAGGCAGATGCTAGATTAGAGGCAAAAGGGGGTCAACGAGCAGCACCCCTCACGGTTTCCTTTTTATGGGGAAGGTGCGGGGGCTAGCTCTTTACTGTCCCATGTGGTTGTGCTTTTCAGGCACACTAGCCCCGATGACCATTTTTAATACATATGCCCCACATTTTGCATTTAATGAGCGTCGTGGGGGCGTGGTAAACGAGAAGATTACAACAGTTATCCTCTGCCACGCGTGCCTATCCATTGTTAGAGCCTAGCCCAACAACGCCTCGCATGTGAGTGCGACCCATGCCCGGAGGCTCCTGTGGGTGTACTAAGATATGGGTACCTTAGTACCCTGACTTGTGCATAAGCAGTTGTAGCCTTCCCGCCGATAAGGATTGATGGAGGACTACTGTGTACAAGACTCATGATTCAACATACAAGACCGTGAAGAAGACCTCTAGTCAGGTGATCGAGAGGTACTAAGTTTGTATTGAAGATCAAGAATCCAATTGCTAGCAAGCTCCGCACTGGCAACCCCACGACCAAGCAAGCTCCTTGCCGGGAAGTTCCACCTTCGCGCTTTTCGGCCACTCCACCTTAGCGAATAGCCGGTGGCTTGTCAAGGTTAGGCGTCGAGTGGGTGACTGACTTGGGGAGGATCGTCTCGACGCTTGTCAGCACGTCGCATGCAGATCTACTTTATTGACACCCATCTGGTGGACGTGTCAAGAAGATAGGTTTGTCCACATCGACGGCACAGAAGGAGAGATGCCTCTCGCCACACGATTGCTACCACTTCATGGTGCATTGAATGGCCTTGTCCTAGTCCGGCAGGATTAGGTTGGATAGCATTGAGAACACTATTTACAATATATAATGACCATGTTGCCATGATGGTGATCCCTTCCTATCTATATCGGGAGGACCATGGCTACCTTGGCACGGGTTGACACTTTGCTCACGCTTACACAGTAGCCGCACCATGCTCACGTTTTTCTAGCAAACTGCGCTTCTAGTGTAAGCCCAAGGTAAATCCACAAAACAAACAGGAGTAGGGTTTTACGCCTGCACGGCGGCCCAAACATGAGCAAACCTCGCATGTGAACTCTTATATTTGCTTTCCCTGCTCATTGATCTCCCAAGCCGAACTATAAAGTGATGCGGAGCATCCCATGATCATCCCCATGGACGCACCGACACCTCCAATGACACCACTTGGACCAATGACACGAGCCCGAGCCAAAGCTATCGAAGATAAGGTGAACTCACTCCTCTCCGAACTTCCACTTTCTATGCATGAGACGTGGCTACTACCTAAGTCCGAGGTGTTGTGCATGATTAGCCACCAAGAGGGCCCTCCCGAAGATGCGCATGAAGATGTACAAGTCCCTAGGTCCACGGATGAGGAGAACCAACGGAAGGAGCCAAGAGCATCTCCCAGGCCCCGGACATCTAGCCAAGGCCCCGGACATCCTGCCCCTGGAGCGTCTTCCTCTACAGCAGCCCAGCCGCAGAAGGCTACAGGCCCAGACATCCGGCCCTTCCGAGCCCCCACACATCCGGCCACCGGCCCGGAAATCCGGCCCCTCCGAACCCGAGAGCAACAAATGCCACCGCTCCAGCTCGGACATCCGGCCCCCCAGCCCGGACATCCGGCGTCGCCTAAAAGCCCGGACATCCGGCCCGACCAGCCCAGACATCCGGCCTCCCCTGTCTGCGCACAGTGAAGGGCCGAGGCCCGTGTATCCCTTCTCCCCCCTAGACAATATATACTCCATCCTGTACAACTTTCTAGGGTTAGAAAAGGACTAGCTCATATTTTGTGTGAGAGCTTTCCTCATCCACTTGGTTACCTTCTCCTCGGAGATTCGAGCCTCCACCGGAGAAGATCCACCAAGCAGATTCAAGACCCCTCTTTAGGGAAGAACATCAAGACCTCCTCACGGAGAAGAACCGGTTACCCTTTTGTATCGTCCCTAGTTGATCGTGGATCGTGTATCTTACTTTATGTACTCGAGGATCTAGCCCATGTGTGACTTGTTCTTGTTAGTTTGAGTGTTCCTCTCATGTTTCCCCTTGTGACTTCCCTCGTTCCCCTCTTTGTGTTCCTCGTTTCTTCGCGGGATCCGCTCCTTTCGTGAAAGATCAGGCGATTAGGGTTCTACCCTACATCATCTTGGTATCAAGAGCCACGTTGATCAT
Organism: Triticum urartu; assembly: GCF_003073215.2. Lineage (NCBI taxonomy): Eukaryota > Viridiplantae > Streptophyta > Magnoliopsida > Poales > Poaceae > Triticum > Triticum urartu. The sequence goes on from NC_053026.1 coordinate 217,104,410, forward strand.
GATTCCAGAGCCTCCCCGTTGTGTTTCTAGACTTGTTTTGTTGTTTTTGGTCCTAATTTGAAAATTCCCCACCAAAAATAGCCCCAATTATTTTTTGTGATTTGTTGGTGTGTTGAGATTTTGTTGGTTTGGATCCATGGATTTGCTTTGTTTTGAGTGGATCTAGCTTCCCATCCGTTTTCCCCCAATTTCCATCCACAAATTCCTCCGAATTTCGCCCAGTTTTAACCTCTCCTCGTGGTGTTCATCCCGTCCGTCCCCGGATCCAAAGCCCGGACATCCGCCCCCCGGACATCCGGCCTCCCACCCGAACATCCGAACCCTGGTAGCAACATCTCCATCCACCGCCCCATTTTCCGCCCAATTTCCATCAAATTTTGTTCCGGTGCCCACCATATACCATATACATTTCCGCATACCTCCACCACTTCCGCATAAACCAACCATTTTTGGACCGTTTCGCTCTCCGACACAATTGCTACTTCGACGTTTGACAATTTGAGTTGCAGTACCGTATCCTTTTGTGTTTCGGCTATCTAGGTACGGTTCGACTTCGACAGCACCGCCGCTCATCTTCGCCACGGACATTTCCTACATCATCATCAACAACGACCACCTCGACTACACCTTGGTATTTGTGCCACCATTTTGACACCATACCGGAAGCAAGACAGGTAACCTCATCTTGGTATTGGACATATCAATCTTGCCATTACATTGATAGCCATCATAGCCTTGCTCCTTTGCATTTCTTACCCATCGAGACTAGCCATTGAGTATTGCCGGCAACAAGACTTGAGCACATTAGTGATCATACTTCCCATAGCATACATACATCATTGTTGCATATATTGGTATCATCTCTTGTGTCACAAAGTTGTCATCGCATACTCACTTGCTATCTTGGTTCGTCAAGCATTGCATGAGAAAAGAGCTCAAACATCAAAGAGCCAAACAAGCTTTTAAGCAAAGTGAAAAGATAACCAAAGAACTTTTAAGCAAGAAACATAGAATCTTACAACATTAAGATTGTCATACTCGATCATCTTGGATCATATCATAGCAACACCTTGCATACAAAATATTTGGGATAGAATTCGTTGAATTTTTGCTAAGTAGGTTGTGCACAAGTTCTTGTATCCGCCTATTGTGCAATCGTGCTAGCGTCTCTCTAGTGTTGTGCCACAAGAGAATTTTTGTGGATTCCACATTTTGGCTCACCCTTGGTTGCACAACCCCACTTATCTTTTTGCGCGTGTGTTTCCGTGAACCTTATATGCTTGGTCTACTTGTTACATTGCATATTGCGAATCTTTTCCAACATTATTGAAGCTCACTTAAAATTGCATCAAGTTTTTGTGCCACCATCCTAACCAAGATCCACCAAAAGCTTTTACTTGTGTAGGTGTGATAAACTGACAAGACCTAGTACCAATTGTGCTATTTCCTTGTCCTACATTGGAGTGATCCTCGATCCACTTTCAACTTCGGTCAAGGTACATTTGGTACTCGTTCTTCTCTTTCTAACACTCACATTTGTCTTGGAATTATGGATAGGCCAAGTACTTCTACCAACCCACTCTTCATGGCGCAAGACGACGACATGGACTCCTTCGTCACCAAGAGTCACCTCTTTGGTGCACAACGTGCTTTGCAACAAGAGCAACAAGCTATGAGTGAACGCATCGACAACCTTGCCGCCGACTTGCGACTTTCCGAGCAACGTACAAGGGACTACTTCGACCACAAGCTCGATGATCACAAGCAAGAGAATGACGCAAGGATGGACGAAATTTGTGCTTTGTTGCTCAACCGCTCGTCTTCCACTTCGAGAAGGAGCCGTTCAAGCCGCCACTCCGACTTCACCCTCTCTGGCTCAAGTACACCGACATCGAACACTCCTCGCCGAGTCGCACGCACGACTGTCAAGCAAGCCTCAATCCCCTACGAGACACCGGCACTCAAGAGCGCCGACAACGTCAAACTCAAGAGGCCTTTGCGCTAGCACGAGAACGGCAACGACAATGCCAACATGAAGAGGAAGAGCGAGCGCGTCTACACCAAAATGCTCAAGATGACGAGGCACAATGTCAAGAACAACAACTCCTTGATGCTCAAGCACTTGCGGCACAACAAGGTCTACGTGATTCGAGTCGAGCCGTAGCCGACCGAAGCCGACAAGCCCGTGAACAAGAGGAAGCACTTTGTGAAGAAATTCAAGAACGAAGATTTCAAGCTCGCGTGCATCGTCAAGATCCTGTGCGAGCTCGACGAGCTCCTCCACAAGCTCGCCAAGAACAACAAGTCAATCCAGTGCATGAAGACAATGGAGATCCTGCACGGCAAGAACAACATGACGATAACAACCCTCCGCGCCAAGAGAACCACGAGTTGATCAATCATCAACAACATGGGCGTCATCACCCCCGACCCCAACACAATGAAGAGCAACGTTATGGCAAACTCAAGTTCACCATGCCCAAGTTCAATGGAAGCAACGATCCCGAAGAGTACCTTTCATGGGCATTGAAGGTTGACAAGATCTTCCGTTTGCACAATTATGAAGAAGAGAAGAAGATCATGATGGCATCCCTTGAGTTCCAAGACTATGTCCTCATTTGGTGGGAACAAATCATAGAGCGCCGAGAGGCAAGAGGTGAACCACCCATCACTACTTGGGCGCAAATGAAGGATGTCATGAGAGCATGCTTCGTACCTACCTACTACAACTACGACCTCTTCAAGAAACTCCAAAAACTCAAGCAAGGAATAAAGAGCGATGAAGAATATTACAAGGAGATGGAGATTGCAATGATAAGAGCCAATGTCACGGAAGATGGTGAGCAAACAATGGCACATTTCTTGAATGGACTCAATCATCCCATCAAGAAGATCGCCGACTTCCAACCATACTCCAATCTCATCGAGCTAGTGCACCAAGCTACCAAAGCGGAACGCCAAGTGCAAGATGATTTCAAGTATGCCAAGTTCTCATCCAATTCCTACGGCTTCTCCAACAACCAAGCTTCAACGACTCCAACACCAACTACAAGACCTTCTACTTCCAACATCGACAAGTCGACTTCCAAGAAAGCTTCGTCAACTAAAAGCCATCCTCCTATGAGCAACTTCAAGCCGAGAGCTTCATCATCATCAACCCCAACCGATGAGACCGTCAAGACGAGTTCCTTCAAGTGTTTCACTTGCGGAGGCCGAGGCCACAAGTCCTACGACTGCACCAACAAGCGAACCATGGTCTTCAACGATGATGGCACTTATGACTCCATGAGTGAAGGCAAAATGGAAGCCCCTGAGCAAGTCGCCATGCACCGCCAAGTGAACACTGAAGAAGAACAAGTATTTTGCGATGAAGACTCAAGCCCCGCACTTGTTGTCTCCAAAGTCTTGACTCTCCAACATCACCAAGAAGAAGACCAACGATGCCACATATTCCACACCAAGGCCGTCATCAATGGACGATCCGTCAAGGTCATCATTGATGGAGGAAATTGTCATAATCTCGCAAACGAAGAGCTTTGCTCCAACCTCCAATTGCCCAAGACGAAGCATCCACATCCATACAAAGTGCAATGGCGTAGTGACTCCGGCACCATCCAAGTCGAGCACCGAGTACAAGTCTCTTTCAAAATCGGCGCCTACGAAGACAACTTCGAGTGCGACGTCGTTCCAATGACCGTTTATCATCTTCTCCTTGGACGGCCATGGAAATTCGATAGAGGAGTCGTCCACAATGGCCGAACAAACCACTACATCTTCAAGATGAAGGGCAAGGAGTACGTCCTCCATCCAATGTCGCCAAGTCAAGTGATCGCCGACAAGCAAGCCACCCATCGTGGAGATCATAGTGAGAGAGCGAGCCACCAAAAAGAGAGTGAGCGCCACAAGCCAAAATTGAGTGCCTCCACGATGAGCGAAAACAAGAACCTAGTTCTATTTGCCACCAAACGTGAGATGAGAGAAGTGTGTGAGAACCCATCTAGTGTCCTACACTACGTCCTCATGTGCAAGGACAATGCACCACAAACTAACACTTCTCACACTCTTCCTCTAGTGTTGTCTTCTCTTTTGTAGGAATTTCAAGATGTTTTCCCCGATGAGCTACCTCCGGGTCTACCTCCTCTATGAGGCATTGAGCACCGAATCGACCTCATCCCCAGAGCACCTCTTCCGAACAAAGATCCATACCGTGTCAACCCCGACGAAACAAAAGAAATACAAAGGCAAGTAAAGCATCTCATAGACCATGGACATGTGCGTGAAAGTTTGAGCCCATGTGCCGTTCCGGTCATTCTTGTGCCAAAACGTGATGGTATTTTTGCATGTGCTCCGATTGTAGACCTAACAATGCTATCACCGTTCGCTATAGGTATCCCATTCCACGCCTAGATGATATGCTTGATGAGCTTAGCGGTGCCACTATATTTTCCAAAATTGATCTTAAGAGTGGTTACTATCAAATCCGCATACAAGAGGGTGATGAATGGAAAACCACCTTCAAAACCAAGTTTGGTTTGTATGAGTGGTTAGTCATGCCTATGGGTCTTTTGGAAACACTGGGCACTTTTATGCGCCTCATGAATCATGTCTTTCGCCCTTACATTGGTATATTTGTTGTGGTCTACTTTGATGACATTCTTGTGTTTAGCAAATCTATCAAAGAGCATGTCACCCATGTCCGCACCATTTTGCAAACTCTTAGAAAAGAGCGCCTCTATGCTAATATGGAGAAATGCCTTTTTGGTGTTGATAAGCTCGTTTTCCTGGGTTTTGTTTTTTCTTCTAAGGGTGTTCATGTTGATGAGTCCAAGATCAATGCTATTAAGACTTGGCCGCAACCAGCCAACTTGCATCAAGTGCATAGTTTTCTTGGCCTTGCGGGTTTCTATCATCGCTTTGTGAAGGATTTTATCACCATTGCTTCGCCTTTGCATGCTTTGAGCAAGAAGAATGCGCCTTTTGTTTGGGGACCATCCCAAGATATCGCATTCAATGAGCTTAAGAATTTTATTACTCATGCTCCCGTGCTTGCTTTACCCAACTTCGATAAACCTTTTGAAATTCATTGCGATGCTAGTGGTAATGGCATAGGAGGTGTGTTAACGCAAGAGAAGCGCCCCATAGCTTACTTTAGTGAGAAACTTTCGGAGCGCAACTCAATTACCCCATCTATGACAAAGAGCTTTATGCTTTAGTCCGCGTTTTGCATGAATGGGAACATTACCTTCCTCCCCATGAGTTTATCATTCATACCGATCATGAGACTCTCAAGTATATTAAGGGACAAACAGAATTGAACAAGCATCATGCTAAATGGAGTGAATTTATTGAGTCTTTTCCCTATGTCATCAAGTACATCAAGGGTAAAGAAAACATCATAGTGGATGCTCTTTCCCGCATATGCATGCTTGTCACGCAACTTGAGTTAGATGTCATTGGCTTCGAGCATATCAATGACTTGTATGAGCATGATGCAACTTTTGCTACTCCTTATGCTAAGTGTTTGTCGAATACATCTTGGGAACGCTATTACATCAAAGACGGCTATCTTATGAGAGCTAACAAACTTTGCATCCCTGAGTCCTCTCTTCGTTTGTTGCTTTTGCAGGAATCTCATGGAGGAGGCTTAATGGGACACTTCAGACGCGACAAGATGTTCGCCACGCTCTCGAAGAGCTACTTTGGGCCAAAGATGTTTCGGGACGTCAATCATTTCACCAACCGATGTTCTTCATGTCGCAAAGCTAAGTCCAAAGCTCAATCTCATGGCCTCTATATGCCTTTACCAATTCCATACCAACCATGGGAAGACATTAGCATGGACTTTGTACTTGGTCTGCCTAGGACTCAAAATGGGAAAGATTCCGTATTTGTCTTTGTGGACCGTTTCTCTAAAATGGCACATTTTATTCCGTGCAACAAGATAGATGATGCTTCACATGTTGCTAATCTCTTTTGTAGGAAAATATTGCGTCTCCATGGTGTGCCAAAGACTATCGTCTCGGACCGCGACGTCAAGTTCCTTAGCTACTTTTGGAAGACCCTATGCGCCAAGCTCGAAATCAAGCTACTCTTCTCCATGGCATACCATCCTCAAACCGACGGCCAAATGGAGGTGACAAACCGCACACTCTCCGCTCTCCTTCTAGTACTCATCAAGAAAAACATCAAGGAGTGGGAGGAGTGTCTACCCATCACCGAGTTCGCCTACAACCGAGCAAGACACTCAACAACCGGCAAGTCCCCCTTCGAGATTGTCTACGGATTCAAACCCTTGTCACCATTGGATATTCTCCCTCTACCACTCCAAGAGCGCATCAATTTGGACACAAGTGCACGAGCGACCAATCTAAAGAAGGTGCATGAAGATACAAGAAACACCATTGAGCGCCAAGTACAACGTCTTGCGACCAAGCTCAACGTCAACAAGCACCCTATGATATTCAACATTGGAGACCTCGTCTGGCTACACCTTTGCAAGGACCGCTTTCCCCAAGAACGCAAGTCCAAACTTTGACCACGCGTGGATGGATCATTCAAGGTGCTTGCACGCTACAACAACAACGCATACAAGATCGACATCCTTCGTGACAAGTACTCCGTGAGCGACATCTTCAACATCAAAGATCTCTCGCCCTACCATGGTGATGAGGATTTCGATCCGAGGACAGATCTTCCCCTAGGGAGGGGAGATGATGCGAAGCATCCCATGATCATCCCCATGGACGCACCGACACCTCCAACGACACCACTTGGACCAATGACACGAGCCCGAGCCAAAGCTATCGAAGATAAGGTGAACTCACTCCTATCCGAACATCCACTTTCTATGCATGAGACATGGCTACTACCTAAGACCGAGGTGTTGTGCATGATTAGGCACCAAGAGGGCCCTCCCGAAGATGCGCATGAAGATGTACAAGTCCCGAAGTCCACGGATGAGGAGAACCAACGGAAGGAGCCAAGAGCATCTCCTAGGCCCCGGACATCCGGCCAAGGCCCCAGACATCTGGCCCCTGGAGCGTCTTCCTCTACAGCAGCCCAGCCGCAGAAGGCTACAGGCCCTGGACATCCGGCCCCTTCCGAGCCCCCTGACATCCGGCCACCGGCCCGGAAATCCGGCCCCTCCGAACCCGAGAGCAACAAATGCCACTGCTCCAGCCCGGACATCCGGCCCCCCAGCCCGGACATCCAGCGTCGCCTGAAAGCCCGGACATCCGGCCCGACCAACCCGGACATCCGGCCTCCCCTGTCTGTGCACAGTGAAGGGCCGAGGCCCGTGTATCCCTTCTCCCCCCTAGACTATATCTACTCCATCCCGTACAGCTTTCCAGGGTTAGCAAAGGACTAGCTCATATTTTGTGTGAGAGCTTTGCTCATCCACTTGGTTACCTTCTCCTCGGAGATTCGAGCCTCCACCGGAGAAGATCCCCCAAGCGGATTCAAGACCCCTCTTTAGGGAAGAACATCAAGACCTCCTCACGGAGAAGAATCGGTTACCCTTTTGTATCGTCCCTAGTTGATCGTGGATCGTGTATCTTACTTTATGTACTCGAGGATCTAGCCCATGTGTGACTTGTTCTTGTTAGTTTGAGTGTTCCTCTCGTGTTTCCCCTTGTGACTTCCCTCGTTCCCCTCTTTGTGTTCCTCGTGTTCTTCGCGGGATCCGCTCCTTTCGTGAAAGATCGGGTGATTAGGGTTCTACCCTACATCACAAAGGGGTCATGCTGATCCCATTGATTGTCATACCCCAACATCTCTCTCGAAAGCTCATTATGGGGACATGTGTGCATCATATATTTAAGCTTCCACAAAGCTTGAGAGATACTTTTTCCTTCACGAGGCCAAACATTATATATAGTTCCGTTCGCGATGAACCAAATGCATAGGATAAAATTTCTGATGAAATTCCAGCTTCAATCGGTTCCAATTCCATGTTCTAGTATCATCCAATAGCCCATACCAAGATAATTGCTTTTCCCTCAAACAAAGGAAAACATCTTCTTCTTAACTCCATGCTCAGATAAACCTACAAGTTTAAAAATTCCACCAATTTCATCTATATATGTTAAGCGCATATCAGGATGTATCGTTCCATCTCCTTGGCAAGAAGTTTTTCCATAATACCCGAAGGAATTTCATAGTAAATATATCAGTAGCTTCAGTGGGTTGAGGAGAAACTCTTACTATTTCTGGTCGAGTTGAACATACGCCGAACAAGCACCTCAAAGGATTACTTTCCATAGTGACAAGTAATAGTAAATTTCAGCACGTAATAAAAATGTTTCCTTACCAAAGGCGCTTCACTCCACCTCAACGCTGTTAGAAAAGAGTCTTGATGACCCCCAAGTATAGGGGATCAATCATACTACTTTCGATAAGTAAGATTGTTGAACCCAACGAGGAGTAGAAGGAAATGATAAACAATTTTTAGCAAGGTATTCTCTGCAAATACTAAAATTAGCTGTAACAAGTTGTTTGATAGCAAGGTAGTTTGTAACAAGTAGGAAGTAACAATAATAACAAAGATGCAACAAGGTGGCCCCATCCTTTTTAAAGCAAAGGATCAGCCAGAAAGTTCTCTCAAATTAAGCAAGGACTTCTCGAGGACACATGGGAATTCTCATCTAGTCACGTTCATGATGTTTTGTTGATTCACATTCACTAGTTTGATAATTTGATATGTGGGTGGACAAGTACTAGGAAGTTGTTCTAACTTGAACAAGCAACCCTCTTATGATTACCCCCTCTCGCAAGCAGCCACAACTATGAAAGAAGAGTTACGATAAATCTAACCATAACATGAATCATATGGATCCAAATCAACCCCTTACGGAATAATGCAGAAACTAGGGTTTAAGCTTCTATTAGTCTCGCAAACCATCTATTTATTTTTCCCCAGTGCCTTCCCCTAAGCCCAAACATGGTAAAGTGTCAAGTAGTCGGTGTTCACACGACACCACTAGAAGAACATTGTAGCGACCCGACCTCAAACGGTCAAGCCTCTGTGTATCCGTGCCATCCCTGGATCGGTATGCTAGCACACACAGTACATCAATGTATATATCAAAGTGCAATCACATGTATAAATAACATAAAACTGATATATACCTCATAAGTCTCAGCGGAAACAATTGAACGGGTGTGGAGTCCCATCAATGCCAACGGCAAATTGAGTGTAGACCGTAACCCTACAACGTAACTCTTACTTGTCGTAGAAATTCCTGCAACATAAGACGTTGCAGCCCTGTAGGTCAGTACATTGAATGTACTGGCAAGTCACATCATAAGAATAATGAACCTATTTGTACCACTATAGTATAGCTCTAAGTTTAGTTTTTGCATAAAGCTAGTTTTCCCCTAGAATAAAAGATATTATTCTACCACTATAGTATAGCAGAGGATGAGTTGGCAAACCCAACTCAATCCACTCCCAAAGTTTCATTTGAAACCCAACTGTTTAATTAAGAGTGATGAGATCTCCCAGCATTTCCACTACTAAATGATCAAGTTGTCCGTAACCGGGGACACGGCTAATCGATTAGGTTTTAACACTCTGCAGAGGTTTGCGCACTTTTCGCCACAAGACTCGATCGCCTCCCTTGATATTCTCGCACTGCCTGACGTTTGAGAACAGGATGACCGAGACATAGTCTTTCGAAAATGTTCCCCCTTAACCCATGGATAGCCCGGTACACTTACATCATTCTACATCTGCTAGCCCATCCCGGAAGGGGTCACACTAACTACTCAACTAAGACACAACCCATATTGGCTTGTGGATGCACACGTAAGCTTCTAGACATGAGAATACGATTGATCTCTTTGAGCCTGGGCGGCCGACCACTAGTGGTGCACCACCATGGATTAACCATGCATGCTCCCACTGTACTTCGCCACCATTCAAACCAAAATATCGCCCATGTAGTTCATTTACAAGTCTTGGTCCTGATTACTACTTTGTCACTCATGTCTCACCATGTTCGCTTCCCAAACCACGTCTATATTTAGCAAGGCAAAAATAAACTTACACAGTGGTGACAAGGATGTATACATCAGACCTACCTCAAATGAACTACTAGGTAACGGCATAGACATCTGGCAACAATAAATCTTACCATGCAATCCTACCTCAAAGGACTAAGTGCATAATAAAAACATAGGTAATTGAAGGAATGGTAAAATGTGAACTTGCCTGGTAATAGTTGATGAAGATGATATCGCTCTAAAAAATTTACTTAATAGAATTATTCGTCACTCTCCGATGAAAATCTATAAAGTCAAACATTGCACTCACATAAGCAATCATTTCAGAGAACCAAGAAGAACATGCAAATCAAAAGTCTTGGAAAACCAAATGAACATTCAACACACTTAACTAGCATGGAAATATCCTAAGTGCAAAACAACATGTGACATAGGGTGCAAAGATGTGATGTGTACTAAAGTGGATACATCGCATAATAGTAAAACTATCATAGAGAGACCATTTTTGTGTGGAAAATGTGTGACAATGGTCCAAGTGGTAGGGTTTGGCTACGGTGACATGGTGCAAAAAGAATCACATCAATCGGAGCTACGATTTACGAGATATGGCCAATTGAAGTTTGAATTCAAATATGAATAAAGTTCAAATATGAATTTGGCCAAAAGTTTTCAACGTTGGTTTTCTAGATAAAGCTATTCGAGATGAACATTTTGCCGATGGTTTCGTCGAATTTGGAGTTACGGTTAAAAAGATACATCCATTCGAAGTTTAGGGGCTAAACTGAAATTTACAGGGACTTGACTGTGAAAGTTTTATTCACGACCAGGTCCCTGGCCACGTGGCGGCTTCCGGGTGACTGAGCAGCATTCGCTGTGGAAGCTTATACGGCGAACGACCGCTACTTAAGTAAAACATCTACCGCGGCTAGAAAAAAACTAAAACCGAGATCGGTTTATTTAAACTTATCGGTTTAATCTAAAACTGGATGAGCCGATCTAATTAAAAAAACACTAAACTAAACCGATCTAGAAAAAACGAACAGCGAGCGAGCAGTTCGCTCACCTTGACGACGACAATGACGTACAGGGCGGCGGCGTTGGCGTCGGGCGGTGACGGGGCGGCGGCGGCGTGTCCTGGCGGCGGCGGAGGTGTCGGGGAGGATGGGTGCAGCGGGGGCGGTCCGGTGGCGGGGTCTGCGGCGATCGGGGCGTCCGGGACAGCGAGGTAGAGGGCGGCGGCTCCGGTGTTCCGGCGAGGATACAGGACGTGGGGACAGTGTCTCCGGCGAACCTAGGGGAAAAAATAAGATGTCAACTAGGTGCGGAAGAACATGGGGAGTAGTTTGACCGAGTTTAAGGCGTCGGGGTGGCTTACGGTCGTCGAGCTCCTTCGGCGAATGGAGCTCCGGCCGGCGAGATCCAAGCGGCAACTGCGGCGGCTGCGGGTGGTTTGAGGGCGAACGAACTGGCAGAAGGAGAGAGGGGGTCCTCGAAGTTTTATAGGTGCGAGCAGAGGACTCGGGGTGCAGCGGATAAGACTTATCCCCGAAGGCGCGGTGCGGTGGTTGTGGGCGGTGAGCGTGTGTGTGCTCATCCAACGGGACGAGCGGAGGTTGAGGATGATGGGGCGGGGCCCACCTGCAGCGGGCGCTATGTGCGAGCGAGAGGGAGAGGTGGGTAAGGCGAGCGAGCGGTGGCCTTCGGGCGCTGGGAGGAGGCCGCGGGCCGAAGTGCGTGGCTGGCTGGGCCTGCGCGCGGGTGTGCGTGTGTTGTTTATTTTGTATTATTATTTTTTTTACAAAAACTTTTCGAGGCCAAACGAAACCAAACAAAATCCTAAATATACCACGATAATTTCTAAAATTATCTCTGAATATCCGTAACACAGTGAACATTTAATCAAGCATAGAAGAATTTGAATTTTTTTCCTAATGCATTTAATGCACCTTTTGCAAATTGAATAAATACCAAATAAGTTCTAAAAACTCCAAATAATATTCAAATGAAATTTCCACCTCTTTTATGTTTTGAGGAAGTCCTCTTATCCCCTCTCCTTCAGTTTTCTTGAGTGGAAAATAATATTTGAACATTCGAGAAAACTCCAAAATACAATAAATCATGAGATGCAAATGGTTTCAAATATTATTTTAAATAACGTCTATTGGTTTCATAATCCATTTCCATTTTTCCTTCTGATAATTGAAGGAGTCAAATTTCCTTCTCTCTTTATTTTATTTGAATTAATGGAAATGTTTTGAAACTCAAAACGGAAAACTTTCCAAAAGTGAACCAAATGAAATTCAAAAGTGTTCCTCATCACTTCCCACTCTATTTCATATATTTTGAAGAAGTCCTATTGTCTTCTCTCATGAAAATCCTTGAGTGGCATAAAGTTTCTGAGTTGGACTATTGTTCAAATAGAATTCAAATCAACTTCAAAACCCCTTTTCATTTCGTTAAATGGAAGAAGTCATATTATCTTCACTCTAGGATTTTGTGATGAATGAATTTTAATTCATGGAGATCAAAATGCAAGATGAAGGTTTTGGGAAAGTCCTTTTATTCCCTCTCATTCAACTTTCAAAAAGTCTTAAATTTTCACTCAATTTCACACAATCAATCACACAACAATCAAACAAACAATCATAATAATTTATTTAATATAACATTCCAAAATTTAGAATTTTGTGATGTTACAAACTACCACCCTTAAAATGAATCTCGTCCTCGAGATTCGGAGAGGCTAGAAAGAAGGTTAGGTTTGGGGGATCTCCTTGAAAATACATTAATCAACACATGGTAATGGGTGCTACCACCCTTAGAAGCATGGTCACGGTTCCAACAAAACTCATGTACTCAATCCTTCGGGTTGACGGTGTCGGTCTTCTCATATTCTCCGAGATAACTCCTTCATTTTTGCTCTTCTGGTAAGGGCATGACCCTTTCCTCAAAATCTGGAGTCCTTGCATCAAATAAGGTCCTTCCGAGTCTGGGTCTTCTTAGCTGTCAGGCTGTCGCCAATGCTAAACAACTATCGAAATCTCATGGTGGTCAACAATTTCTAGTTCCTCATGCAGGAAATGGGTCTGGGTTGAATCTCACCATATAACCTACGATTTGCAACGATTGCCTGTAAAGGGTTCCAACATCCTACCATTCTACGGTTTTATGGCTTATCGTGTCGACACTCTTCAAAGGTTTTCAAGTCTCTCTGATTTTCCATCAACATATGATAGTTCATGATAGAAGTCTCCGGTATGGGGGCCAATCCATCCCGTACTTGAATCATTACCACATACGTAGATAGTGAACCACGTTTTATAACACTTGGGCATCCTCATAAGCATTGCAGAACTTCTCTTCTCCACGAACTAGGTTCGGGTAAGTCCATTGGTTCTGCAAGCCAAACAAAACTTCTATCGTTTCTTCACAACTCTCGGGTTTACGTAACCTCGTATGAAACGTCTACAAATGAAATCTCAGCTTCTTCTAGAATTCTTTTCTTCAACAAGATTGTGCTTGTTTCCTTATCAAATCCTGGGTCCTGTGGGTTATGGCCCACTTCAACACTTGTATATCTTTAACTCATCCTTGGAGTTACTATTGTTCCATATTACAACATTATATGTCCTTTAAATCCAATAGTACTTCATTCCTTCATATTCTTGGGGTAACCATCATAACTAAAACCAAACTCCAACTCATTTGTCCAAACTCCACTCTATAGAATACATTTTCTTTTCCATTGTTCAAGTGTTCACACAGACAAGTATCGCCAAAAAAATGCACCGGTTCATCCATAATTCTCTTCATATCAAATCCTTTATTACATCCTTAAGCACTACTCAAAACTCAAATTTCAAATACTCTATTAAAAAACCTGCAATCCACATAGTTTGGTATGCTCAAGCATTACTTCTATATTTATTCATTTGCCCTTCTTGAAGATACTTCAGTCCCACTAGAATTGTGCGATGTGCTCCTTCAAATCATCGATGTTTTGCTTCATCATGGTGGCCATGAGCTTCATCTTCATCATCTCTGCATGGACCTCCCTCAAGTATTCCTTAGTGTGACGGAGTCTTGCTTCTAGTATTTCTCCAATCTGACATATGGCTTCCATAGCAGCTTCACGAACAGAGTCAAAGAATGTTGCTCGTGGTACTCGAGAAATGAAAAAGTATTGTCCCATAGTCTTTGGGCAAACTCCCTTCACACGGTGGAGGTGTACCTCCACATACCAAAGTTCAACTCCCTTCTCCATGAAAGGATAACCCTTATAGACTGCATCTCCTTCAAGATGAATATGCTTCATCATTTCCTTCAGGATTTTTGGGTAATCCTGATCACTGGTCAGGGTCATGATCATTTCCGGGCCCTTGAGAAAAGACTCGTAAAGGGTTGTCATCTGCAGGTATAAGATAGAAGGGGTACTCAGGATAATGTATATATTTCCTTGGGTGAAATGTGGTTATATTGGGGGAAAGGTTTGGGTCAGCTTGCCCATGGGCTCAAGGTTTAAGTCTGGGTGACATAGTGAGAAAGGCACTCACAATGAACGAACAACTCATAACATTTCATATGAGATTCCAAACACCTCAACTTTTATTGTTTCACGAACTATTACGATTCCCATTTCACAACTCAACTCAACATCCCCAACGAAAATAAAAGTGTGTTCCACATTTATTACCTGCTTTATTCCAATATCAAGATCTCAACTACTCAGCTCAAGCTTTCCTCGGGTCTGAACATTCTCAGGAAAAATGTCCTACTCCTTTGCAGCATAAACAAATGACTTCAGACAAATCCAGGGGCTTCTTGGTGGTTATCTTGGCTCCTTGGGTTCTTGTCTTCCTTGCTGGGCATTTGCTAGCGTAATGACCTAAATCCTTACACCTGTAACAAGTGATTTGACTTAGGTCCTTTTCTGCAGAAATTGGGTTGTTCTGGGGATAAATGCTCTTTCTCTTCCTCGACTTCTTTGTTCCGATCAATTCCTCTATCTCTTGTCGATCAAACTCCACTTCTTCCGTCGGGAAGTTTCCCAGATACTCTTGCCTTTCCTTCGTGCAATACTGAGAAAAATGTCCTTCTTCTCCACATGTATAGCAGGCATTGGAGTAAAATCTGTTTAGGCTTTCTCCGTCAGGGTCGTCAACATCTTCTTTCATCACCGGTTTTCATAAACTTTCCCTAAGGGCTTCTTTCACTGCTTCCTTCTGCTGCTTGATAATTTCTTGTACCTTGGGATAAACATGACACTGGGCAGGGTAGTGCGTAGATCCTTCACACAAGAAACAAGTAACCTTCATGGTTGGGCATTCTTCAGCTTGGTGATTTCCTTAACAATGAGGGCATCCATCCTTGTGTTCTTCATGGGTGTGTCCTATTTCTCCGCATATCTTGCAGGCACAAGGTTTCTTCATCGGGTTACCATCGTGCTTCCGGATAAGACGGGATCCGAATAGAGTCTTCTTCAATTCCTCCCAAGTTTTTGCTCCATTACATCCTTGTATGGCTTGATGCATCTTCCACCAGATTGCAGCACTTTTTGTAAAGTACTGAAGAGCATATTGAACCTCATACTTCCTTGCATCCAAATTGCCCCAGAAGTGATTCTCCATGTTTTGAATCCATAGCTCTGCCTCCAACTGAGTGATCGATTCAGAGAATACAAGTCCATCTTCATTCATCATCTATTGGGTCCAAGTATTTTGGGATGAGATAAGAGGGATAGAGAGATACACACAATACACACAATATAGTTTTGAAAATAAGTTTTATTTGTTCCTATCGGAAAACACACACCAAATATGACAGCTCACAAATCATCGCATCTAATGTGAGTACACAACAAGGGTTTGGTCTGCTAAAGGTTATACAAATCTTGGAATTTGTCGGTATCTTCAAATTCTTTAATTCTATAAAGGCTTCGACTGTTGTAGCTTCAACTCTTCTAGTGTATGGTGAAGACTAATATCTTGTCCTTCTCGGAGTGGTCTCATCAGTTTATCCTCCATGTGGTCAAAGGGAAAAGGGGTTTTGTCTAACTAAAAAGGGAATACTTGATAAAGCTCAGAAAAGAAGAGAGATAAAGGATCTTTTTGAAAATTAAGTTTTAGAGAAATCCTTACCTAAGGGCTTTCCGGTTTCTAGGGTCACGTCCTACAGTCAACATGTGCTCTGATACCATCTCTGTAGCGACCCGACCTCAAACGGTCAAGCCTCTGTGTATCCGTGCCATCCCTGGATCGGTATGCTGGCACACACAGTACATCAATGTATATATCAAAGTGCAATCACATGTATAAATAACGTAAAACTGATATATATACCTCATAAGTCTCAGCAGAAACAATTGAACGGGTGTGGAGTCCCATCAACGCCAACGGCTAGTTGAGTGTAGACCGTAACCCTACAACGTAACTCTTACTTGTCGTAGAAATTCCTGCAACATAAGACGTTGCAGCCCTGTAGGTCAGTACATTGAATGTATTGGCAAGTCACATCATAAGAATAATGAACCTATTTGTACATGCAATTTGGCTGATGGAAAGCTCCAAGTTTATTTTTTGCATAAAGCTAGTTTTGCCCTAGAATAAAAGATATTATTCTACCACTACAGTATAGCATAGGAAGAGTTGGCAAACCCAACTCAATCCATTCCCAAAGTTTCATTTAAAACCCAACTGTTTAATTAAGAGTGATGAGATCTCCCAGCATTTCCACTACTAGATGCTCAAGTTGTCCGTAACCGGGGACACGACTAATCGATTAGGTTTTAACACTCTACAGAGGTTTGCACACTTTTCCCCACAAGACTCGATCGCCTCCCTTGAAATTCTCGCACTGCCTGGCGTTTGAGAATAGGATGACCGAGACATAGTCTTTCGAAAATGTTCCCCCTTAACCCACGGATAGGCCGGTACACCTACATCATTCTACATCTGCTAGCCCATCCCGGAAGGGGTCACACTAACTACTCAACTAAGCCAGAGCCCATATTGGCTTGTGGCTGCACACGTAAGCTTCTAGACATGAGAATACGATTGATCTCTTTGAGCCTGGGCGGCCGACCACTAGTGGTGCACCACCATGGATTAACCATGCATGCTCCCACTGTACTTCACCACCATTCAAACCAAAATACAACCCAGGTAGTTCATTTACAAGTCTTGGTCCTGATTACTACTTTGTCAGTCATGTCTCACCATGTTCGCTTCCCAAACCACGTCTACATTTAGCAAGGCAAAAATAAACTTACACGGTGGTGACAAGGATGTATAGATCAGACCTACCTCAACTGAACTACTAGGTAACGGCATAGCCATCTGGCAACAATAAATCTTACCGTGCAATCCTACCTCAAAGGACTACGTGCATAATAAAAACATAGGTAATTGAAGGAATGGTCAAATGTGAACTTGCCTGGTAATAGTTGATGAAGATGATATCGCTCTCAAAAATTTACTTAATAGAACTATTTGTCACTCTCCGATGAAAATATATAAAGTCAAACATTGCACTCACATAAGCAATCATTTCAGAGAACCAAGAAGAACATGCAAATCAAAAGTCTTGGAAAACCAAATGAACATTCAACACACTTAACTAGCATGGAAATATCCTAAGTGCAAAACAACATGTGAGATAGGGTGAAAATATGTGATGTGTACTAAAGTGGATACATGGCATAATAGTAAAACTATCATAGACAGACCATTTTTGTGTGGAAAATGTGTGACAATGGTCCAAGGGTAGGGTTTGGCTACGGTGACATAGTGCAAAAGGAATCACATCAATCGGAGCTACGGTTTAGGAGATATGGCCAATTGAAGTTTGAATTCAAATATGAATAAAGTTAAAATTTGAATTTTGCCAAAAGTTTTCAACCATTCAAAGTTAAAAAGATACAACCATTCAAAGTTTAGGGGCTAAACTGAAATTTATAGGGACTTGACTGTGAAAGTTTTATTCATGACCAGGTCCCTGGCCACATGGCGGCTTCTGGGTGGCTGAGCAGCGTTCGTTGTGGAAGCTTATACGGTGAACGACCGCTACTTAAGTAAAACATCTATCGCGGCTAGAAAAAAAACTAAAACCGAGATCGGTTTATCTAAACTTATCGGTTTAATATGAAACTGGATGAGCCGATCTAATTAAAAAAACACTAAACTAAACAGATCTAGAAAAAATAAAAAATAAAACGAACAGCGAGCGAGCGGTTCGCTCACCTTGACGACGACGATGACGTACAGGGCGGCGGCGTTGGCGTCGGGCGGTGACGGGGCAGCGGCGGCGTGTCCTGGCGGCGGCGGAGGTGTCGAGGAGGATGGGCGCGGCGGGGGCGGTTCGGTGGCGGGGTCTGCGGCAGTCGGGGCGTCCGGGACAGCGAGGTAGAGGGCGGCAGTTCCGGCGCTCCGGTGAGGACACACGTCGTGGGGACAGCGTCTCCGACGAACCTAGGGGCAAAATAAAATGTCAACTGGTGCGGAAGAACATGGGGAGGAGTTTGACGGAGTTTGAGGCCTCGGGGTGGCTTACGGTCATCGAGCTCCTCCGGCGGACGGAGCTCCGGCCGGCGAGATCCAAGCGGCAACAGCGGCGGCTGCGGGTGGTTTGAGGGCGAACGAACTAGCAGAACGGAGAGAGGGGGTCCTGGAAGTTTTATAGGCGTGAGCAGAGGGCTCGGGGTGCAGCGAATAAGACTTATCCCCGAAGGCGCGGTGTGGTGGTTGCGGGCGGTGAGCGTGTGTGTGCTCATCCAGCGGGACGAGCGGAGGTTGAGGATGATGGGGCGGGGCCCACCTGCAGCGGGCGATGCGTGCGAGCGAGAGGGAGAGGCGGGTCAGGCGAGCAAGCGGTGGCCTTCGGGCGCTGGGAGCAGGCCGCGGGCTGAAGTGCGTGGCTGGCTGGGCCTGCGCGCGGGTGTGAATGTGTTGTTTATTTATTTATTTTTATAATTATTATTTTTTACAAAAACTTTCCGAGGCCAAACGAAACCAAACAAAATCCTAAAAATACCACGATAATTTCTAAAATTATCTCTGAATATCTGTAACACAATGAACATTTAATCAAGCATAGAAGAATTTGAAAATATTTTCCTAATGCATTTAATGCACTTTTTGCAAATTGAATAAATACCAAATAAGTTCTAAAAACTCCAAATAATATTCAAATGAAATTTCCACATCTTTTATGTTTTGAGGAAGTCATCTTATCCCCTCTCCTTCAGTTTTCTTGAGTGGAAAACAATATTTGAACATTCGAGAAAACTCCAAAATACAATAAATCATGAGATGCAAATGGTTTCAAATATTAACGTCTATTGGTTTCATAATCCATTTCCATTTCCCTTATGATAGTTGAAGGAGTCATATTTCCTTCTCTCTTTATTTTATTTGAATGAATGGAAATGTTTTGAAACTCAAAACGGAAAACTTTCCAAAAGTGAACCAAATGAAATTCAAAAGTGCTCCTCATCACTTCCCACTCTATTTCATATATTTCGAAGAAGTCCTATTATCTTCTCTCATGAAAACCCTTGAGTGGCATAAAGTTTCTGAGTTGGACTATTGTTCAAATGGAATTCAAATCAACTTCAAAACCCCTTTTCATTTCGTTAAATGGAAGAAGTCATATTATCTTCACTCTAGGGTTTTGTGATGAATGAATTTGAATTCATGGAGATCAAAATGCAAGATGAAGGTTTTGGGGAAGTCCTTTTATTCCCTCTCATTCAACTTCCAAAAAATCTTAAATTTTCACTCAATTTCACACAATCAATCACACAACAATCAAACAAACAATCATAATAATTTATTTAATATAACTTTCCAAAATTTAGAATTTTGGGATGTTACAAACATCAACATACATATCGTCAAAATATTGAACGAATGCCAACTTCACATGATTACTAATAACAAGACATCTCCTGTGTCCTTAAGAACATAAGTAACTACTCACAAATCATATTCGTGTTCAAGATTAGAGAGGCCTTATATATGATTAAGAATTTGAACATATAATCCTCCACCAAGTAAACCAACTAGCATCAACTATAAGATGCAATCAACACTACTAGCAACCCATAGGTACCAATCTGAGGTTTTGGGACAAAGATTGAATACAATAGTTGAACTAGGGTTTGAGAGGAGATGGTTTTGGTGAAGATGTTGATGGAGATTGGTCCTCCCATGATGATAGGATCATTCGTGATGTTAATGGCTTCGATTTCCCCCTCCCGAATGGAAGTATGCACGGACGGATTGCTCAGCCGCAGAGCAAAAGTGCTCTACCCAGGTTTCGCATTGAGACGGCGGTGCTTCTCCCGAAAGTCTTCTCCTTATTTTTTTCTAGGGCAAAAGGCCTCATATAGCAAAAGGAAGGCACCAAAGGGATGTTGTGGGACCCACAAGGCATCAGGGCATGCCCAAGGGGGTAGGCACACCCAATTGCCTTGTGAGCAGCAGGTGGCCCCCTCTGGTGGTTCTTCGTTCCAGTATTTTTTATATATTCAATAAAAATCTTCGTGAAGTTTCAGGTCATTTGGAGCTCCGTAGAATAGCTGTCTCTATTGTAAGTCCTTTAGGTCCAGAATTGCAGCTGCAAATAATTTCCCGCCTCATGTAGATCTTGCAAATTAAGTGAGAAAAGGCATTAGAATTGCAGCATGAAGTGAAATAATGACCAAAAAATTTTAAATAGCAGTAGGAAAACATGATGCAAAATGGATGTATTAGTAGTCATGAAAGTTTTTGGACAATGATGTGTCTTGGCCAACTTGCCAGCTTCACAAGCACGACATAGATTATCTTTATCGAATTTCATATCTAGGATACCACAAAGACGATTTTACTTCATGGGAGTTTGTGGATTCCTCATACCTGCATGAACAAGTCTTCGGTGCCATAGCCATGCCTCGACTGCTTTTGCATAGCAAAAAAGTATTAACTGAGGGACACTTAGAGAAATCCAAAATATACAAATCACCTTTTCTCTTTCTGTCAAAGACGAAGGAATTGTCGGTGGCCATAAAGACAATGCATTTGCTGATCAAAAATAAAAACTAGCATGCCGAGATAACAAAGCTTGTGAAATGACATGAGATTGAATCCAAGGGACTGAACAAGTAAAACATCGTCAATGTTCTTATCCTCGGATATAGAAATTTTAGCTAGCCCAGTTACCTTTCCTTTGTTGTTGTCACTGAAAGTGATGAACTTCTGAGAAGAAGCAGTTAAGTTGAGGTCAACAAACAATGACTCATCTCTAGTCACATGACTAGTGCATCCACCATCCATGATCCATTCAGTGCACCCAGAGACACAGTCCCGTAGGAGAATTAGGCTTTCTAACCACCCACATCTTGGCAGGTGGCTGAGGAACATATGAGGGAGCGAGATATCATTTCTTTCGGTACCCATAAGAGTTGTTTATTGAACAGGAGTAAGTATAATCAAAGGAGTATGCATTCAAATTCTTCCGCGCCATATGAGTGTAGTTGTTAGAAGAAGTATGTATATACTCATTCTATTGAGGCTTCTCGAGTATATATCGAGCACTTTCAGCCTACATGGTTAGTAAAGCATTAACATGCAATGCCTCGATAGTTTTCTTAGGAACACAGATGGATTTTTTCCCAGGTCCGTTCCTGTTGTTTGGGCCAACATAGAGAGCAACAACTTCACCATGCTGGTTCTTGAGCAACTTATAGTTGTCCAGAGAATCATCACAGGCATATTCAGGAATGGGACAATCATATCCCAAAAGAAAAGCAGGGTTGAGCATTTTGCTCTTAGCATGCACCCACACAGTGCGATGATATTTCTTAGGTTCCCAGCAGGAGCCATTTTAATTCAGTTTCCTTCGAAACCCAACCCTTGCTTTGTAGGATTTTTGTGAAGGATTGATTTCTTCAGGACATCACGGAGGGTTTGATGCCCTTTGAGATTTTTGAGCATTTTTCCCTAAAGATCCTTTAACCTAGCATTTTGACCAGATATAGTACCAGTTTCCTGAAGAGAGGGGTTACCATTGATATCCTTCAAGGAAACATTTCTTTCACCAATCATAGAGGCTTCAACACACTACAAAAAACACTTCTGTGATAATACGTGTTTGTCATAGTTGGTCACGTTTCCTGTCATGCATGTACATTCGTGGTGATTTTATGACAGAATCAAGATAGTCATACCCGCGTTGTTGAAGAAGTGTTCCATGACAATACTCATATTATTATCATGGAAGTGTCCACTTCCATGACGATAAATGTCGCGTCATGGAAATGTTTTTGTCAATGGTAACCGACATGTGGCATCCACCATAATGGGTCGCTGTTAAGCAATCGGGTCTGGTTCTAGATCTAATAACCCGTTAACTTCCTTGACCAATGGTGATTTTCGACGTGTAAAATTCGCATTGGCCGAAGTAACCACTTGTGAGCTCTCCGTTGGGACAGATGTCATCCATCCAATGGATGAGACGCGCCTATGATACGTTAACATGTGGCACATCCCAATAGAGACCCATATAGTTTAAAAAGGTCGGCCCATTTGACCAGGTCAAAAGCTAGCGGGTCGGCCCATCACTACTAGGAAAAGGGCTATAGATGGAAATGACACTAATGGTGCACCAGACATGTGGTGCGCCATTAGTATATACTAATGGTGCACCATGTGTTGGTGCGCCATTAGTGTCCAAATACTAATGGCGCACCGTGGGAGTGGTGCGCCATTAGTAACTTGGCCAGCACTTCCACCGAATGCACCCCCCTGTGGACCGCCTTTTCAGTTTAAAAAAATAAAAATAAATGATGGAAATGCCAAAAAAAATAAAAGAAATAAGTTTCCCATGTGATATGTGGTCTAGTTGTTGTGAAAATTTACAAATATGAATTTCGACTTTATTTGTGAAATCTCTCTAGAATTTGTAAAATGGGCATAACTTTTGCGTACGAACTCCGATGAAAAAGTTTTTTATATGAAAAATCATCTACTCGAAAAGTTACATCCAAATTTAACCAAGGGAACCCCGTTAAACATTTTCAAAATCCCCAAAAACCTAACAGAAAAAAGTTACGGGGCTTCTAAGATCCGGAGGCAAAAAAATTCAAAAACTTTGAAACTTACTACTGGCGCACCGTATGCTAGGTGCGCCACTAGTAACAGAAAAAAAATTAGTTTTAAAAAAAATTGAATTATTTTTCAAAATATGATACGTAATATGATCGGGAAGTTTGAAATATTTTTTCAAAATTTCATCATACTCATGAACATGAACAAAGTCCTAGACAGCAGCAAGGTTTAATAGGATTGATATGATAGATATATCAACAAGTGCCTGTGAAGTGAGGTGGTGCTGGGGTTGGATAGAACTATGAAGTTAAGCGTGCTTGGGCTGGAGTAATGTGAGGATGGGTGACCTTTTGGGAAGTTTGACCACAGAGTGCGATTTGACCTGAGATTAAGCATATTGACTTCAGATTAAGCCATAGTGACTCGAGATTAAGAAAAAAATAAAAAATTTTGAATTTTTTTTAAAAAATGATTTTTTTTGAATTTTTAAAAAAAATTGAAAAAAATTTATTACTAATGGCGCACTTCTATGTGGTGCGCCATTACTAAGTCAGATAGTAATGGCGCACCTCTAGGCATATTAATGGCGCACCTCTAGGCATATTAATGGCGCACCTCTAGGCATATTAAGTCACATTATAGCCATTAACGACCCACTATTCAGTTTGGCTGTTTCGAGCCCGTGTTATCTTTTGGCCTTCTAAGGGACCATTTATTCTTGGGCTCATTTTCAACCCTCGATTACCTATGGTCCATGACTGGCCGGTTCCTCTAATGGGCCAAATTCAGCCTGTGGTTATAGTTAGCCCTGTTAAGCCATTGGGCCGTTTTTCATACATGTATTCCGACCCATTAATGACCCGTTATGCCTGTCGATAGAATTAAGCATGTGATACAACCGGTCTGTTAACGGCCTCTTATGGTCGGGCCCATAAAGGATGATTCTGATTTTAGCCCATTTATGACCCATATTGTGGTTCGTTATTAGTCCACGAATAGTACGTCCCATGTTTGGCTAGTCGATCATACGACTCATAGAAGGCCCATGATCATATGGCCAATAGAAGGCCCATGGATCCTATGGACCATAGAAGGCCCATGGATCCTACAGCCTGTAAGAAGCCAATGGTCACTACAACAGGTAGCAGGACCATGGTTACAACAGTGTGTATGTGGCCCATGGTTATTGTGGCCTATTTCTCAAATAAAAGGTTATTGTGGCCCCTAGCAAACTGCAGAAAAATAAATTCAGTGGCTACAAGCAAGCAAATAAAAAAGATAATAAGGAAATAAATAAACGAGCAACTTATGCTAGTCTATTACGGCTATTACACATATTACATCCACTAGGCATCAAAGTTCGCCACCGGTGCAAATATTGGGAACAAAGCGGCATATTACATACATTGGGCATCTAAATTGGCCACCAGTGCAAATAAACGCGGCAGCAAAACAAGTTCATAACTGAAAACAACTTTAGAACAACTTAAGAAATGTTATCCTGGGTATCCACCATGGTGGCAATAAGCTTAGCAAGCTTATTAGTTTTCTCTTGTTTGGCGCTAAAATCCTCCAAATCTTGTTGTTGCACTAGAAAGTATGCATCAGAATTCTGTATGTAGCGAATAGACCTCAAACGGTCCAATCTCTTTGCTCAGGTGTCATCCCTGGATCAGTAATGTTGACACCACACAGTACTTGAAGGATTTATAACAGAGTAGCAATCACACACTTATTACATCGAGTGTCTCAAAAGATAGCTTATTACAATAAATATGGCTTAAGGCCATCTAATAACGATAACAGTGGAAGGCTTGGAAGAAAAGTGAGTCCATCAACTCCAACGGCATCACTGAGTATAGAACCACGACCTAAAGGCACCTCAATCCTCGTCTGAAAAGTCTGCAACATTAAGGTTGCAGCCCGAAACGGGTCAGCACATGGAATATGCTGGCAATGTAACACATAGAGAGTAATGGAATGAAATAGGCTATTCTATATGCATATATGGCTGGTGGAAAGCTCTATGGTTACAGTTTTTGCGTAAAGCCAATTTTTCCCTACTGCAAAGAAATACATTTTATTTAACTATCATGGTAGTTGTTAAACATTGAGAATGGTTGACAACATTCTCAATCCCAATTAAGCATCATCATTAAACAAAACCCAACAAAATTAATTTTAGAGTAACATGTTGAGATTCACATGATAATCCAGGTACTAGATACTCAAGATGTCCATAACCGGGGACACGGCTAACCATGATTAGTTTATACACTCTGCAGAGGTTTGCGCACTTTTCCCCACAAGACTCGATCTCCTCCATTGGAATTCTCGCACTACATGGTGTTTGAGAAACGGATGACCGAGACATAGTCTTTCAGAAGCTCTAGCACCTTACGAACGGGTAGACTGTACCAACCTACATCCCCTACATCTGCTAGTCTACCACTATAAGAGTTCGCACGACTTAGTCAACTATGCTAGAGCCCATAGTAGCTTGTGGCTGCACACGGAAGTTTCTAGCATGAATAATCTCATGATCCCTTTGAGCCTGGGTGGTGGTCCAAAAGAAAAACAGGCAATCGCTGGAATACCCAGGTGCCGCAATCCACCCAGATGTGTGTTTAGGCTTCCACCTTAAATAAACCATTAATTTCACAAATCTCACACCTGTCATGGATAGACTCACCCAATCCACGTCTACTAGCATAGCATGGCATAATAAGCAACGTAGAAGTAACTCCCAAAGGTTTGATAATAAATAGGTAATAGGTTCTACCTCAACTACTTCCCAAACCCACAATTTAATTTGATCCTAATCATGCAATGTGTGAGGATTGATCTAATGCAATAAAACTGGGTAGTAGGAGGTATGATCAAAGTGTTACTTGCCTTGCTGATGATCCGCAAAACCTAGCGATTCGAAGTAGCAAGCGGCGCACTCCGGGTACTCTATCACAAACAAACAAGCATACAATAAGTACTCAACTAATGCACAAGTAAAACTCGAATAAGAGATCTAACCAGAAAGTTCAACTTAAGAACTCCGGTTGGCAAAAAGAATCAAATCGAACGAAGCAACGAAAGAAAAACGGCAAAAGAAACAAGCTTCGTTTACTATTCTGGATCTAGGGCAATTATTACCGTGGCAAAAACTTGTTTGAGTTGGTTAAACGGAAAGAGGGTTTCGAGACGAAACTCCAGGCGCTTGAATCGCCTTATTCCGATAAACGAGCGAAAAGTTATACTAAAACGAACATCGGATCATAGATCGGGATTAGAAAAATCACGGATTTAATCCGAGAAAAAGAAAAACGATGAGCGTTCGTTAAAACTAATGAATGGGCGAATGCTCGCTAAAATAAATAATCCGGAAAAACCGATCTATTAAAAAAATGAACCAAAAAATTAACAAAACCGACGGAAAACCGATCGGTTTTCTAAAAAAACCGGCGGCGAAAAAATAACTACCTCCGGCGGCGGATCCGGCGGCAGCGGCGGCGCGGCGCGGCGGCGCTGCGTGGCGGTGGGCGGCGGCGGCGCGGCGCTAGGGTTAGGGTTTAGGGGCGGGGGCGCGGCTGGGCTGTCGGGCCCCGGGCGGCGGCTATATTAAGGCCTGGCCAGGCGGAGTCCTGGCCAGTTACGGCCCAGAGTCGGTTCGGACTTTTTTTTAAATAATTACGCTCAGAAAAAAACAAAAGGAATGCTAAACAGACTCCAAAAATCCCGAAATAAATTTTCCCCGGCTTCTAAAATCAAGCCGCACAGGATGAACATTTATTTGGGGCCTAAATTGAATTTTGAAAAACGCACATTTTTCCTAAATTCAAATAAAATAGCAAATAAAACCAAAATAAAAATCTTATTTGATTTTTTATTAAATCCTCAATATTACTTTATTTTGGGAAGTCATTTTATTCCCTCTCTCATATTTTTGTAATAGAAATAATTGAAGATAAAATAAATAAAATCAAATGATCCTATTTTCAAAATTTGAGAAAAACTCAAATATGAAAATAACGAAATCCCCAACTCTCTCGAGGGTCCTTGAGTTGCGTAGAATTTTCTAGGATCAGCCAAAATGTAATAAAATATGCTATGCAATAATGATCTAGTGTATAACATTCCAAATTGAAAATTTGGGATGTTACAAACCTACCCCCCTTAAGATGAATCTCGCCCTCGAGATTCGGGTTGGCTATAAAATAGGTGAGGGTGGTCCTTCAGCAATTCTTCCTCTCGCTCCCAGGTGGCTTCATCCTCCGTGTGGTGACTCCACTGAACTTTGCAAAACTTGATAACCTTGCTGCGGGTGACTCGACTGGCATACTCTAGAATCTTAACTGGTTTCTCCTCATAGGTCAAATCACTGTCCAACTGAATGGCTTCCAGTGGCACTGTATCTCTCGGCGGTATATCAGCCATTTCTGCGTGGCACTTCTTCAACTGGGAAACATGGAACACATCGTGAACTCCTGACAATCCTTCGGGCAACTCCAACTTATAGGCTACTTCTCCCATACGCTCCAAAACTTTGTATGGGCCTACAAAACGTGGCGCTAATTTTCCCTTAATTAGATCCGGTCCAAACAACTGACGGTCTCCAACTTCATCCCACGACAATGGTGTCCTGCACCTCCTTCCGTATAAGGCTTCGAAAGGGGCCATCTTCAAAATGGATTGATAACTGTTGTTGTAAGAGAACTCTACATATGGAAAATTCTCGTCCCAACTAGATCCGTAATCTAGCGCACAAGCTCTTAGCATATCCAACAAAATCTGATTGACTCTCTCGGTTTGTCCATCTGTCTGTGGATGGAAAGCTATACTAAACTCCAGTCTGGTACCCGAAGTTTCATGCAACTGATTCCAGAACTTTGAGGTGAATTGGGTTCCTCTATCTGATACAATGCTCCTTGGAACTTCATGCACACATACGATTTTGGTCATGTATATCTTTGCCAATTTTGCACTGGTATAGGTTGTCTTCACTGGAATGAAATGAGCTACCTTTGTCAAACCATCGACTACAACCCATATTGAGTCATAGCCTGAACGAGTTCTGGGTAAACCCGTAATAAAATCCATGCCTAACTTATCCCACTTCCATTCGGGTATCGGCAATGGCTATAGCAATCCTGCTGGCTTCTGATGCTCTGCCTTTACTCTCTGGCATACATCACAAACTGCTACATACTCCGCAATATCCTTCTTCATTCCGGTCCACCAGAAAGTATCCTTCAAATCCAAATACATCTTGGTATTTCCTGGGTAAATCGAATATGGTGAATCATGGGCCTCTTGCAGAATTAACTTCCTGATCTCCGAATCATTAGGCACATAAACATGGTCTTCAAACCATAAGGTATCGTGCTCATCCTCATGAAATCCCTTAGCTTTTCCTTTACTCATTTTCTCCTTAATAGAAGCGATTTCTTTGTCAGTCCTTTGAGCTTCTCTGATCTTATCCATCAAAGTAGAGTGAATCTCCAATGCTGCTACATAGCCTCTCGGAACTATCTCCAAACATAGCTCACGAAGATTCTCGGCTAACTCCCTTGGTAAATCTCCCGTCATTAAGGTGTTGACATGACTTTTACGGCTCAACGCGTCAGCTACTACATTAGCCTTTCTGGGGTGATAATGCAATCTCATATCATAATCCTTGATGAGCTCCAACCATCTCCTTTTCCCGAGGTTCAACTCCTTCTGCGTGAAAATATACTTCAAACTCTTGTGATCCGTGTACACCTCACAATGGTTTCCAATGAGAAAATGTCTCTAGGTTTTCAATGCATGCACTACGGCTGCTAACTCCAAATCATGCGTAGCATAATTTAAATCATGAGGCTTAAGCTGTCGTGAGGCATAGGAAACAACTCTTCCTTCCTGCATAAGCACTGCTCCAAGTCCTCGACGTGAAGCATCGCAATACACCTCATAATCCTTGGTCTGATCTGGCAAAATCAACACATGTGATGTAACCAAACGTTTCTTCAACTCCTGGAAACTGGCCTCACATTCCTCAGTCCATATGAACTTGGTATACTTTTTCAACAACTCTGTCATAGGCTTCGCAATCTTTGAGAAATTCTCAATGATTCTCCGGTAGTATCCTGCGAGTCCAAGAAAACTCCTGATCTCTCCAACTGTTGTTGGGGCTTCCCAATTGGTCACGGTATCAACTTTAGTGGGATCTACTGCTATACCTTCTCCTGATATAACGTGTCCGAGAAATCCAACTTCCTTCAACCAAAACTCACATTTGCTAAACTTGGCATATAATTGATGTTCTCTGGGCTTTCCAAGAACCTGCTCCTTATGCTCCTCTTCATTCTTCGAGTAAACCAAGATATCATCAATGAACACTACGACGAACTTATCCAGAAACTCCATAAACACCTTGTTCATCATGTTCATAAAATATGCAGGTGTGTTAGTCAGACCAAATGACATAACGGTATACTCGTACAGCCCATACCTGGTGGTAAAAGCCGTCTTAGGTATATCCTGTTCTTGAATCTTCAACTGGTGGTATCTTGATCATAGATCGATCTTGGAAAATACCTTAGCTCCTTGCAATCGATCAAACAGATCATTGATCATTGGTAGTGGGTACTTGTTCTTGATGGTTACTTCATTTAACCCTCGATAATCAACAACCATCCTTAACGATCCATCCTTCTTCTCCACTAGAAGTACTAGCGATCCCCAAGGTGAAGAACTTGGGTGAATATATCCTTTATCCAGTGACTCCTGAGTCTGCTTCTTAATCTCCACCAAATCCTTTGCGGGCATCCTATATGGTCTCTTAGATATTGGCCCTGTGCCTGGCAAAAGCTCAATCAAAAACTCAATATCTCTATCCAGTGGCATGCCTAGCAATTCTTCTAGAAATACATCCGGGAAATCCTTCACCACTGGTACTTCCTCCTGCACAACTCCTGTTAAACAATTTACTTGAGTCCTCTTTGGCACATGCCGGGATACATACTTGATCCTTCTTCCTTCTGGCGTTGTAAGAAAAATTGACTTACTGGCGCATTCAATGTTCCCTTCATACTTCGATAACCAATCCATGCCTAATATCACATCCAATCCTTGAGATTCCAACACTATTAGGTCTGAGGGAAATACGTAGTTACCAATCCTTAATGGTAACCAATCACACCATAGACTAGCCATATACTCTGCTCCAGGCGAGGTTACTAACATGGGTGATCTAAGGGCTTGGGTTGGTAGTTTATACTTATCCACAAATCCCCTTGATATGTATGAATGTGATGCACCAGTATCAAAAAGAACGAGTGCAGTAAATGACTTAACCAAAAACTTACTGATTACTGCATCCGGCTGCTCTTCAACCTCCTCCATGTTAACGTGGTTCACCTGTCCCCTATTGAAAGGGTTCGGCTTCTTCCCAGAGCTTCCATTGCCATTTCCATTCTAGGATTCAGGACATTCATTGGCATAATGTCTTGGCTCAGGTCTCTCTTGGCTGGGGTTGATGGGTTGGTGCGGTTCTGGCCGTTGCTTCCTCCATTCCCATTACCATTCTTGGTGCCATTATGATTGTGCGAGCTACCTCCTCCATGGGTATGCTAAAAATGTCCTCTCGGTCTAGGGGTAAAACGTGGCTTCTACTGAGCTCCTGAATTGTACTTTCCTTGTCCATACTTCCTCTTGCGATTCTCAATCTGCTACTGCTTCCCTTCAATCATGAGAGCACGATCTACCAACTCCTGGTAGTTGTTGAAGGTTGCTACCATCAACTGCATGCTCAACTCATCATTCAGTCCTTCCAGAAACTTCTCCTGCTTAGCCGCATCCGTAGCAACGTCATCTGGGGCATAACGTGCTAACTTACTAAAGTCCTCCACAAACTGGCCAATTGTCCGTCCTCCTTGGCGCAAGATGCGAAACTCTCGCTTCTTCATGGCCATAGCTCCTGCTGAAACATGGGCAGTATGAAAAGCCTGCTAAAACTGGTCCCGCGTGACAGTGTCGACGGGGAAAGTGGCTGTGAAATTCTCCCACCATGATGCTGCGGGTCCTTCAAGCTGATGTGCGGCAAACTTCACCTTTTCCGCATTTGTGCATCCTGCCGTGGTCAACTCTCTAGCTGTCTTATGGAGCCAATCGTATGCTACTATCAGCTCGGTGCTACTGGAAAACACCGGCGAATTCAGCCTAAGAAAATGGGCTAAGTGATCAACATGTGGTGGTGGTGGGTTGTTGTTGTTGTTCCCCGGATTCTGATTCTGGACTAGCAACTGCATCAATGTGTTCTGCTGCTGGATCAACTGGGTGAGCTCCGGTGGGAAGGTAAATCTGAGGTCACGTCTCGGAGGCATCTGAGGGTTAGAAAAGATGAGATTTAAGAATAGAGGGGGTCTAAAGAGAAAACACTACCCATATGCACATGAGATAAAAGCAAACAATTCACTTCATTCAATCAATCAAACAAGGGCATACAATCGATCTAACTATCGCAAAAGTGCTCGGACTACTATATTTACATGGTGGACTACTACTACTGTTGTGGTGGTCTACTAGAAATATTCCTCGGTTGCAGACTCCATGATATCTGCTCTAGCTTCAATAACATAGTCCTCATTGCTATCATCTGGATCCGAGTCGGTGTCGTCGATGATGATGTAGTCCTCCGGGCGAATCTCATTGGGTTCTTCGTCTTCTTCTACTGGCGTAGGGCCTCCCATAAATATTCCAATCTTCTTGATCAGATCGTCATTCTTCTCCACTAATACTTTGATTTCCTCTTCATAATCTTCACGTGTAGCCTTGAGTTCTTCCTCCAGTTGCTTGATTCTTGTCCTCGCCTTCTTCGGATCTATCATGTCGGTGCACATCTGGTTCTCCTGACGTTGAATGTGTTGGTTTAACTCCTGGATAAAAGCTACAACTGATCTATCCTTCCTGATGCTGATCATCTCCCAATGCTCATCTCAGTGCCCACAAATCTGGTAGATAGTATCCTTGAGATCATTGCGGTAAACTTCTCCAATGCGTCCCAGCTTCCATGCTCTTTCCGAGACTCCAAGTTGGTGCATCAAAAGAAAACTCTATGGGCTCAGTGACTGGCATGAATGTCCTTCCTGGAACTTGAACTTGAATCATTCAGCGCTCTTCTTCAGGTAGAGTGGCATTGTAGGTCCCCGTGAAGCTTGGTACTCCTATGTTCAGGTATCTAGTGACTTCCTTCAAGTGATGTCCAAAGGGTGTATCTTCATCCGGTTGCGTGAACTTGTTCCTTGCATCCGCCATCCTAAAAGAGTAGAAAAGATGAGGAGTCAGAATGAGAAGAGAGTGAGTAGTGATCTAGATCTTTAGCTTAGTGGTCGTATCCTACAGTCAGCGTGTGCTCTGATACCATCTTGTAGCGACCAGACCTCAAACGGTCGAATCTCTGTGCTCAGGTGTCATCCCTGGATCAGTAATGCTGACACCACACAGTACTTGAAGGTTTTATAATAGATTAGCAATCACACACTTATTACATCGAGTGTCTCAAAAGAGAACTTATTACAATAAATATGGCTTAAGGCCATCTAATAACGATAACAGCGGAAGGCTTGGAAGAAAAGTGAGTCCATCAACTCCAACGGCATCACTGAGTATAGAACCATGACCTAAAGGCACCTCAATCGTCGTCTGAAAAGTCTGCAACATTAAGGTTGCAGCCCGAAACGGGTCAGCACATGGAATATGCTGGCAATGTAACACATAGAGAGTAATGGAATGAAATAGGCTATTCTATATGCATATATGGCTGGTGGAAAGCTCTATGGTTATAGTTTTTGCGTAAAGCCAATTTTTCCCTACTGCAAAGAAATACATTTTATTTAACTATCATGGTAGTTGTTAAACATTGAGAATGGTTGACAGCATTCTCAATCCCAATTAAGCATCATCATTAAACAAAACCCAACAAAATTAATTTTAGAGTAACATGTTGAGATTCACATGATAATCCAAGTACTAGATACTCAAGATGTCCATAACCGGGGACACGGCTAACCATGATTAGTTTATACACTCTACAGAGGTTTGCGCACTTTTTCCCACAAGACATGATCTCCTCCGTTGGATTTCTCGCACTACATGGTGTTTGAGAAACGGATGACCGAGACATAGTCTTTCAGAAGCGCTAGCACCTTACGAACGGGTAGACCGTACCAACCTACATCCCCTACATCTACTAGTCTACCACTATAAGAGTTCGCACGACTTAGTCAACTATGCTAGAGCCCATAGTAGCTTTTGGCTGCACACGGAAGTTTCTAGCATGAATAATCTCATGATCCCTTTGAGCCTGGGTGACGGTCCAAAAGAAAAACAGGCAATCGCTGGAATACCAAGGTGCCTCAATCCACCCAGATGTGTGTTTAGGTTGCCACCTTAAATAAACCATTAATTTAACAAATCTCACATCTGTCATGGATACACTCACCCAATCCACGTCTACTAGCATAGCATGGCATAATAAGCAACGTAGAAGTAACTCCCAAAGGTTTGATAATAAATAGGTAATAGGTTCTACCTCAACTACTTCCCAAACCCACAATTTAATTAGATCCTAATCATGCAATGTGTGAGGATTGATCTAATGCAATAAAACTGGGTAGTAGGAGGTATGATCAAAGTGTTACTTGCCTTGCTGATGATCCGCAAAACCTAGCGATTCGAAGTAGCTAGCGGAGCACCCCGGGTACTCTATCGCAGACAAGCAAGCATACAATAAGTAC